>NC_058136.1:1188285-1207522 GCF_016433145.1 Gracilinanus agilis | reverse complement strand
TAATACACACACACACACACACACACACACACACACACACACACACAGAATAGATGGAAGATAACCTCTGGCATGTGGGAAGATCAGGAAAGGCCTAATGTACAAGGAAATTTTTGAGCTGAGACTTGAAGAGGGATTTTAGGAGGAAGAAATGAGGAGATGTCAAATGAATTTTCTCATTGATAGACTTGTTAATGCCAATAAGGTAGAAAGAAGTGGCAGACTCTGACTCAAAGGGTAGCATCTTTCAGCAGCAGTTGTTGGGGAATACTTCTTTCATAATTCAGCAATAAATATTTATGCATTACATAAAGCAAAAGGGAAAAAAGGTGGTTACTCGTTAAAATGCAAGTGGCCATACAAGGAAAAAGATAGTTTGATTAATTTTAAGGGGAATGTATGTTATTTGCTATCAGAGATGCATAAGGGAACTTTCTTGTTAGTATAGTTAGTCTCACTAAATCAAAGGGAAATACCTCTCAGGCTAGATAAGGGAAGGGGACATTCAAATGACTATGAAATTCTTCTTTACCAATTAAATCTTTTTGTACCAATTAGAAAAGGAAAGAAGACACTGAAGGAAATTTACTGCTGCAGCTGGTCCTGCAGACCACGCAGGGATCAAATACAGCAAAAAGGCTAATATAGAACAAGATGGAATTGGTTATTTTCTCCCCAAAATTTATTTTCAACAGAAGGAAAGCATGCTTAGGCATGGAGGACAGCCAATGCAAAGGCACAGAGACTAGAAATGTAATATTGTGGATGACAATGGTAAACAAGCCAAGATCATTCACTTATAGAGCACATGGTGGTGGAGAAGTGGAAGACTGGAAAGGCAGTAGGAGTTCAGGCTATGGAGAGCTTTAAATGTCTAAGATTCTCAAAATTCTGAAATCTCTCTGCCCTGTTCTAACCTCTCTGCTGATATTCAAGTGCACATCTCCAATTGTCTTTCAGATATCTCAAACCCAACATGTCTGAAACAGAGCTCATTGTCTTCCCCTCTAAATCCTCCTCCACCCCCTACCTTCTGTGTTAGTTAAAATCACTTGGAAATATTGAACCTCAAGATATGTAGTATCTTACAAACTTCCTGTGGACATGTGGGGAACTTTGAAACTACATTCCCCGTGATCCAATGGGTTTCCGGTTTCTGACAACAGGAACCAACGTATAGCGCAGCTTAAATTCGGAGGTCGGGCTTGAGACAAGCTCTTTTGGCTACTTAGCGAGGATGGGCACTGGCAGTAACTTTGAAGAACTTTTACTAGGCACGTGGTCTTACATATGTTTTTTTTTATCAACATGGCCATGGCAATTAAAATATTAATTTCTCTAGTAATATCAGCCTTTATCATTTTTAATCATTACACTTCCCTGTTATTTTTATAGAAGGCAATGCCATGCTCTCAGTCCCTCAGAATTATATTCTAGCAGTTATCCTGAACTCCTCCTTTCCTCTCACCCCTCATATCCAAGCTGTCCATTTTACCTCTGTAACTTCTCTTCACTAGCCCCATCTCTCCTCTAACACTGAACCCAGCCTGGTACAGACCCTTATCACTTCACACCTAGAATATTAGTGTAATAGCCTGTTGGGGATTCTGTTTGTCTCCAGTCTGTCCATTCAGCCACCAAAGTGATTTTCCTAAAGGGCTTGTCCAGTCTTATCACTGCCCTTCTAAATAAACTTCAGTAGCTATCTATTGCTACAGGATCAGCCACAAAATTTCCTTTGGTTCAAAGTCCTTCATAACCTAGCCCCTCCTATATTTCTGGTTTTCTAATACCTCACTCCCCCCATCATGGACTCTTCCATCCAAAGACATTGGCCTTCTGCTGTTCTACATACAAGATACTCCAAGTCAACTCCTGCCATTTTTTCTGACTATCTCCCATGCCTGAAATGCCTTCCCTTTTCAACTCTTAACTAATGACTTCCCTAGATCCTTAAAATCTAATTAAAATATCATATTTTAAAGGAAGGCTTTCCCTACCCCCTCTTAATTCTAGTGCTTTCTCTCTTAGTTATTTCCTATTTTATTTCTATCATTTCCCATTACCCTGTATATAACTCATTTTGTATATTGTATATTGTCTCCTCCCTTATATTGTAAATTCCTTGAGGGCAGTCTTTTGCTTCTTTTTGTATTCCCAATGCCTGGTATATAATAGGTACTTAATGTTTATTGAATGATGTCAAACAAAGTAATTTATATCTACTGTTGGTGGCATTAGGGAATTAATGAAGTTTATTAGATTAAAAGAGTAACACAGACTTATGCTTTAGCAAAATTACTTTAGCAACTATGTGGGGAATAGACTGGAGTCGGGAGAGATTTCAGGCAGAGAGAACAATTAGTTATTTCATTAGTGTAGGTGAGAAGTGATGAGTTAATGAAGCAGCTGTATGTAAAGAAAAGATGTACATGATATTCTTTGTGCAAGTAGAAATATTAGCACCTAGCAATGTATTGCATATATAGGGTGAGAGTAAGGAATCAAAGATGATACCAAGGTTGAGAATTTGGGTAACTAGGAGAATGGTGGTACCCTTAATAGTATTAAGTTCCAAAGAGGTAGGTTTGGAAGGAAGAAATGAATTCTATTTTGGACATACTGAGTTTGAGATATCTATAGAAAATTTGAAATGCCTAATAAAAATCACTTGAGTGATTTGAAATTGTAGCTGAGGAAAGATGAGATAGAGGTAAATATATAAACCTAGGTATTTAAAGATTTTAACCACAAAGGGTAGGGAGGTAACAAGGATGGTAGCATCAAGTGAGTTTTTTTATTAAGGATTCAGGGATACATGGGTATGTTTGTAGGTAGAAAGAACCAGGGGACAGGAAGAGACTGAAGAATAAAGAGAGAGAGCAGAAATGATAGCTAGAGGAGAGGATATTAATTTAGAGATCAATGTTAGTCTGAAATAAAGAGAAAATAATTTTATCACATGCTTTTAATCTAACAAACACAGACATTTTCTTAGTAAATGAAGGAAAAAGATATGTGAGGAAATGTAGAAAAATGATCCCAATTATATCTTCTTTCTATGATGTCTTCCTATCTTGACCCCACGACAGTCTGCAAGGATGAGAGCTTTCAAGCCTCAAGACATTCATCTTCTACATAAATATCAACACCCTCATTTTTAGGCTATTTTTACTTTGAGACAACAGAATAAGTGAAGATAGAGTTCACTGTGAGCCTATGTTTCTCAACTCTTAAAATGTTTCAAATTCTTTTTGCTCATAGCACAGTATCATTTTTTGTTAAAAAAAAAAAAAAAAAAAGAACTAGGGCACATTGAATATTTAAGTTGACAACTGTGCATGTGATTACAAGCAAACATTCCATACAACTTACAGTCCACTCTAAGAATCACTGATGGTGGCAACAAATTGAAATGAATTATACTGTAGCATTATATCATTTTAAGAATATCTACTAGGCAGAAGATATATGTAGCACACAAAATAAAAACTAAGATTAAGAGAAGTCGAACTAGCAAAGAATCAGTGATAGAAAAGATGACTGCTAAATTAAAAAAGGAATGGTAGGTCAGGAAACAGAAAATGTCGCATTTCTCCTCCCTTGTAAGATGGCAAATTGCAAAGAAAATTAAGTACTAGTTCTGGTGAATTCTTATATTGTCTTCTTTTTTAAAAAAACTTTACTTTCACTCTTAGAAACAATACTAAGTATTGGCTCCAAGGTAGAAGAGCAATAAAAAGTCTAGGCCTGTGTTGGTGAACCTATGGAATGCATGCCAAAAGGGGCTGCTCCCCTAACCCTCTTCACACACACCTGAGAACATTTCTTTTATCACCCATCCCTCTGCCCAGCAGTCCAAAGGGAGCATTTCCTCCCTCCCCTGTCTTAGGGTAAGGCATGGGGCTCGTAGGGAGCTCACATGTGGAGTGAGGGTTGCAGTTTGGGCACTCAATCTCTAAAAGGTTCATCATCACTGGTCTAGGCAATGGAGGTTAAGTGACTTGCCCAGGGTCACACATCTAGGAAGTATCTGTGGCCAAATTTGAACTCAGGACTTCCCATCTCCAGGCCTGGCTCTCTATCCACTGAATCACTTAGCTCTTCTATCACTATATTCTCTTCTAAGAAACCCTCATATCTCCTTTTATTGTGCAAGTAAGAGGAACAATACCTGAAATAAATTTAAAAGATTTTAAGCTTTTAAATTACTTATCTCTTATATTACTATACTTAAATCCCCTATACCAGTTTCTTAAATTCTTAAATTAGCAAGTATTATTTTCAATCATACCACAGACTGAGACTTTAAAAAATGTTTTAAAATATCAATGGTCCATTAAAAGTACCTTTAATTTAATGCTAATTTGCATCTATATTTCTTAGTCTGGAATTCTGGGAAGTAAAAATAATTAAAACTGATATACTAAAACTTGGAGTAAGTTCATAACTACTTAAGCAATGAGGCATCCTCACTCTGAATCTAAAATTAGATGACAAAATATGGAAAAAAAGGAAAAATATGTCAAATAGAATTATAGAAAACTGTAAGCAGAACTGCTAATAAGTAACATAAATTATTTTTGACTTAGAGCTTGAAGCAATTTACTTACAAGTCAGTATTTTCTGGAGAACAGCCACACAGATCTGTTAAAATATAACAAATTGCCATCTTTCAGTAATTTGTTATAGACCACACATATTAAAAAATTCAATCATGAACTTAATATGAGAATTTCTGTATTCAGAAAAAAGAACCCATAAAAAGAAGATTCTGTATGATCTCAAAAATCTTTACTATATACACAACGTGGTTTCTAAAAATATACATTAGATTTAACAACAGTAGTACCACAATTACTCTGCTTGTGTGTTCTTTCCTGAATTTACTGAAGCTCTCCTTTTCATTTTAAGAGCAATGACATTCACTTTTTTATGTCAATATCAGTACACATCTACTCCCCATCATTTCTGCCCTCTCAAATAAAAGTCCTCCCTTAGAGTAAGTACAGTCAAATGAACAAACAAAAAAATTCTCAAATCATCCATGTCTAAAAATGCCTCATTTTGTACCCCTATTTAGTCCATCTCTCTGCCAAGGGTTTGGAATCACGATTCACCATTAGCCTTCTGGAATCCTGATTTGTCACTGGGATCAGAGTGCCCACGTTTTACAGATACTTCAATTTGTTTCTAGTTCTTTGTTACAACAAAAAGTGCTGTTATAAATGTTTTAGGTCTTTTTCCATTTTTTGTTATCTTTATCAATCTACTGAATAGAAAGAACTTTGGAGTTGTTTTTAAGTTCACTTTCTCTTATTATCAATGATTTGAAGTTTTTCTTCATAAAGCTATTGATAGCTTGAACTTCATTTGAGTAATGCTAGTTCGAATCCTTTAAAAGTGAAATGTATGGCTCTTGCTATGTATCTTGGCTATCCAATCTATACCAGAGAATTTCGCTACGAAGTTACTGTTCAGTTAAATATCTTTTAAAACTCTAAATGTATTTGGTTTGTGCAAAAAACTCAATTTTATGTAATCAGAAAAGCCATCTCATCTTTTATGATATCTTTATTTCTTATTTGGTCAAGAAGTTGGCCCCTATCTATTGTTATAAAAACGACCTTCCTTTCTCATCTACCTTGTTTACATCAAGATCTAATAGTTATAGATCAGGTAACTATTTGGAGTTTATTGTGCTACATGGTGGGACGTAACTGTCTAAATCTAATTTCTGCCAACTAATTTACAAATATCGTAGCTATTTTTTGCTGAAAAGCAAGTCCTTACCTCAGTAATTAGAATCCTTTGGTTTACCTCAAGGTAATTGATTGAGTCAAGGTCTTTTGTACTCTACTATTTTGGTGATCAGCTTTTCTTTTTTTTTTTTTTAACCAGTCTCATAGAGCTTTGATAATTTCTATATTGTAGCATGGTATGATATTTAGTATTCTTGGGCCCTGATTCCTTCCCACTTTTTTCCATTATTTTTTTGACCATTTATGCAAGTGAACTTTTTTATTATTTCATGAAGTCCTTTAGAGTAAATTTTTGGTATTTTGGTATAGCACAGAGTTTGCAAATTATTTTAGGCAGTATGGAAAATTTTACTGTCACATCAGCACAATCCATTTGTGAACAACTAATCACATTGAAATTATTTAAGTCTTTACTTCTGAGTGTTTTTGAAGTTGTATTCACATAATTCCTTTATGTATCTTAGTTAAGTATCCTCCCAGCTTTTTCATATATGCTATACTCATTGTAATGTGTTCCCCGCAACTCTTCCCACTAAGGTTTTTGGTAATATACAAACAGAATGATAATTTATGTGGGTATATTTTAATCCTGCTACTTGACTCATTATTGTTTTAATTAATTTTTAAAGATTTTTAATCTCCATGGATCTAAGGAAATTATCATGTCATCTATAAAAAGCAAAATGTTTCTTCTTTGCATAAGTTTATTCCCTACATTTTTCTTGTCATTATTATAACTAGCATTTATAAAACTATATTATATATTATAGTGATAATAGGCATTCTTGCCTTATTCTCAATCTTATTGGAAAGGTTTGAAATGCCTTTCCATTACAGAGAATGCTAGATTATAAACTGTATGGCATATTAAAAGAATGATCATTTATTTCTACATTTTTAAATTTTTAAAAATGAACATATTTTCAAAAGATTTTTTATACCTATTGATATTATTGTGGGAGATAGCATTTTTGTTATTAATTTAGTCAGCTATATTTATAATTTTCCTAATATTAATAATATTAATTTCCTAATATTAACAAACACCACATTTCTGTTCAGGTGAAAATCCAACCTGGTCAGTGTACAATCTTTTTAATATTCTGCTATAGCCTATCTGCTGATATTTTATTCAATATTTTTGCATCAGTATTCATTGTAAAGATCTATCTACAGATTTCTTTTTAAACTTTATCACTCCCAGGTTTTTATACTGGCACCATATTTGTCTCATAAAAGGCATTATGCCTTCTTTCTCCATTTTTTTTTTTTTAAACCCATGCCTTCCGTCTTGGAGTCAATCCTGTATAATGGCTCCAAAGCAGAAAAGTGGTAAGGGCTAGGCAATGGGGGTTAAGTACTTGCCCAGACTCAAACAGCTAGGAAGTGTCTGAGACCACATTTGAACCTAGGGCCTCCCATCTCTGGGCCTGGCTCTCAATCCACTGAGCCACCTAGCTGCCCCCTTCTTTCTCCATTTTTGCTAACAATTTATGGACTTAATTGCTCTTTGAATGTTTGATTGAATTTATTTGTAAATCCATTTGGTCCGGGGGTTATTTTTCTTTGGGAGTTCATTCATTGTTCAATTCTTTTGTAGTTACTTTTTTCCCCCCTGAAATTAGGTTATAAATTCTACTTCTTTTTCTGTTAATTGAAATACTTTAAACTTAAACTATTAATCTATTTCAGTTATATAATCTGACAAAATAGTTGCTAATAATTTTATTAATTTCCTCTTAATTGTTAAGGATCCTCCCTTTTTGATGTGAATACATTCATGTCATTTTGTAGTCTTATAAAAAATCAAATTACTTAATAGTTTTATTAATATATCCATTCAAAGCTTTTAAAAAATTTTCAATTTTGTTTATCTCTTCTGATTTTGAAATTTTTTATTTTTTATGACTAGTGGGGGTTTTTCTGTTTTTGCTTTTCCATTTTTCCCTACCCAAATCTTTGATCTGTTTCCTTATTTGCTTATTAAAATGTTAATAAATACACATTTTCCACTAATAAATGACAAGTTGATAAAATTTTCTATTGTTTCTATGACTTATTCTTTGAACAACATCCTTTAGGAAATAATTAAAGTTACCATTTAAGTTTGAATCCTTTTCAAATTACTTATTAGTTATAATTTTTATTATATATTGTGATTAAATGTGGTTTAATATTTTTACTCTCTTGCATTTAAGTTTCTATGCCCCAGCCTGTCATCAATTTTTGATTGATGTAAGGTGACATGCACAGCTGAAAAATACATACATTCCATTCAATTCCCATATACATACATACATATACATATATACACATATATGTAAAGCATTGATATTATTTCATTATCTATAGTTCTTTGCAACATAATGTATTATGCTTATCTCTTTTAAATTTTTAAATCTGAGAACAAAAAAAAATCTGCTTTATTTTTTCCTCTTTTTTTACTGTGGTATAATAAATTTTGCTCTAATGCTTCCATTTAATTCTGTGGAAATCTTTATGTTTCATTTTTATAAACAATATATATTGGTTACTATTACTATCTTCCATTTTATGGGCAACTACATCCCATTTATATTTACAGTTATGGCTTTTGTTTTCCTCCATCATATCCTTTTGAACTTTTTGAACTTTTCCCTCTCTTTGAACCCTTCCTCTTAGCTCTTTACTACAGAAAAAAGAAGAAATATGACCTACACTATTAGGCCACAAGTGAAATAATCTGACTCCACTGTTGTTTCTTTCTTCACCCAAATCAAACTCTAATCACTAGTTCTTATACTTTTATTTTTTGATGCCCCTTTTATAACTCATTCTCCAAAGATAGTTTGTTTTGCTTTTGGCTATCCCCTTATCAATGCTGCCCTGCCTCATAAACTCCCATTTCCCTGTTCTCAAATACGATATTTAATGTATTTCTATAACAAATTCTCTCTTCAGCCTCTTCTACCTAGTCCAGGTATTATGGCTGATGAAATGGCCACTCCACTTCTCCAAATTTTCATCATCTTCTGATAGAGCTCAATTATGAGAAATAGTAAATTCTTCCTCCTTCCTAATTTCTTCCCTAGTGTATTCCTTTTTCTCTTTTCTATCCTTTCTTAAAAACACACAGAACTGGGGGCAGCTAGGTAGCTCAGTGGATTGAGAGTCAGGCTTAGAGATGGGAGGTACTAGGTTCAAATCTGGCCTCAGACACTTCCCAGCTGTGTGACCCTGGGCAAGTCACTTTACCCCCATTGCCCGCCCTTACCACTCTTCCAACTAGGAGCCAATACGCAGAAGTTAAGGGTAAAAAACAAAAAACAAAAAAACACAGAACAAAATAGAACAAAACCAATGTAAATTTACTGCCATAATAAAGAGAACAAAAGAGCCCAGAAAATGCTTTAGTCAGCAAACATCTGAGTTACTTGCCAACCAGAGAAAAAGCTAAAAAAGGAACACTAAAAAAATAAACTCAGCTACAAGATCTTACAAAGAAAGATAATGGATGATTATAGGCAGTTTCATCTCATAAATGGCAAGATATCCAACTAACCACCTTAAAGCATTCGTTCAAGGATGAACATGGACCACAAATCCATAAAGAGAAAAGATTTTCAAAAGCCATTTTATCAAACCATTATCCTTGTCAAGGAAAGTGGAACCACAGCACTTGAACCCTAACATAAGAGTACCTAAAGTGCTAATAAAGAAGGAATAAATGGCTCTAAAAGAGAAAAATGAATAGAAAAGTAACAGGATTGTATCAAGTACATATAGAAGAGATCCATTCTGGAGTCAACACAATTATAAGGGCATCAAGAGACTCATGGAGATCAAAAGAATATTAATAACTAGTGATCTATATGCCTATTTTTAGCTATACAAGATTCATTCATACATGAATTAAGGGAATCCTCAACAATAAGACTTCCTCAAATTGTATTAAAAAACAGGGGGCAGCTGGGTAGCTCAGTGTAGTGAGAGTCAGGCCTAGAGACAGGAGGTCCTAGGTTCAAACCCGGCCTCAGCCACTTCCCAGCTGTGTGACCCTGGGCAAGTCACTTGACCCCCATTGCCCACCCTTACCAATCTTCCACCTATGAGACAATACACCAAAGTACAAGGGTTAAGAAAGAAATTGTATTAAAAAACAGACCAAGGGGGCAGCTGGGTAGCACAGTGGATTGAGAGCCAAGCATAGAGATGGGAGGTTCTAGGTTCAAATCTGGCCTCAGACCCTTCTCAGCTGTGTGACCCTGGGCAAGTCACATGACCCCCATTGCCTACCCTTACCACTCTTTTGCCTTGGAGCCAATACACAGTATTGACTCCAAGACAGAAGGTAAGGGTTTCAGAAAAAATAAATAAATAAAATAAAAAACAGACTATATCTCAAGCATAACTTAAGATCCCACTGTGATTTTTGTTTGTTGATTGAGGCATAAAGGAGACATATGCACACCAAAGGATTTTGCTATTGTGATGGAAAAGATCCACCACAGAGTTGAGAAGGTTTTCCCTGTGGAGAGTGAGATTCTTGAGATGCACCCATTTGTAGATGACATTGTGTCAATTACCTCAAGCTCCAGAACGAAATGGAAAAGAAATGTAATCACTCAGAAAACTTTGCCCTGTCCATTTATACAGGAAAGACAAAGTGAATAAAAGATGTCCATGGTCTAGATTTGAAAACACATTTGTATAGCTACCCTAGAGTTTATCTAATAATACATTTGGGATAGAAATATAGAGACATAATGATCTAAGCCCAAAGTTGAAAACAAGTAGAGTGCCCTAGATTGCTTTTGGGAAATTCTAACAACTGAACAACAATATATACTATTTGATCGTCACAAGGCAGCTACACAATACAGTGGATAGGGTGCTGAGTCTAGAGATAGGAAGGTCTAAGTTCAAATCCAGGTTTAGATATTTAATAGTTATGTGACCCTAGATAAGTAATTTTACCCTGTCTGCCTCAGGTCCTCATATGTCAAATGAGCTGGAGAAGGAAATGGCAAACCACTCTAGTATCTTTGCCAAGAAAACCCCAAATGAGGCCATGTAGAGTTAGACACGACTGAATCAACTGAACACCAACCTCAAAATGCTATTTTACTTGCCTCAAGCTCCCTTGCAAGAGCAAAAGCCCATCTTTTTAAATACTAACAATTTATCAGTGTTTCTATATGATAGTGATACAAAGAACACTACTGTTTCAGAAAAGTTAAAGATACTTGAATATAAAGAAGGAAACTATAAGTAAACTAGGTGAGCACAGAATAATATACCTGTCAGATCTCTGGGAAAAGAAAGATTTTAAAACCAAGCAAGAGCTAGAAAAAATTACAAAATGTAAAATAAATAATTTTGACTACATTAAACTAAAAAGGTTTTATACAGACAAAACCAATGCTACCAAAATTAGAAGGGAAGCAACAAATTGGGAAAAAAATCTTTATAACAAAAGACTCAAACAAAGGTCTAATTACTCAAATATACAAGGAGCTAAATCAATTGTACAAAAAAATCAAGCTATCCCCCAATTGATAAATGGGCAAGGGACATGAATAGGCAATTCTCAGATAAAGAAATCAAAACTATCAATAAGCACATGAGAAAGTGTTCTAAATCTCTAATAATTAGAGAAATGCAAATCAAAACAACTCTGAGGTATCACCTCACACCTATCGGATTGGCTAAAATGATAGCAGGGGAGAGTAATGAATGTTGGAGGGGTTGTGGCCAAATTGGGACATTAATACATTGCTGGTGGAGTTGTGAACTGATCCAGCCATTCTGGATGGCAATTTGGAACTATGCCCAAAGGGTTTTAAAAGACTATCTGGGGGCAGCTGGGTAGCTCAGTGGAGTGAGAGTCAGGCCTAGAGACAGGAGGTCCTAGGTTCAAACCCGGCCTCAGCCACTTCCCAGCTGTGTGACCCTGGGCAAGTCACTTGACCCCCATGGCCCACCCTTACCAATCTTCCATCTATAAGACAATACACCGAAGTACAAGGGTTTAAAAAAAAAAATTAAAAAAAAAAAAAAAAGACTATCTGCCTTTTGATCCAGCCATAGCACTGCTGGGTTTATATCTCAAAGAGATAATAAGGAAAAAGACTTGTACAAAAATATTTATAGCCGCGCTCTTTGTGGTGGCAAAAAATTGGAAAATGAGAGAATGTCCTTCGATTGGGGAATGGCTGAACAAACTGTGGTATCTGTTGGTATACTATTGCGCTCAAAGGAATAAAGAACTGGAGAAATTCCATGTGATCTGGAATGATCTCCAGGAATTGATGCAGAATGAAAGGAGCAGAACCAGGAGAACATTGTACACAGAGACTGGTACACTATGGTAAAATCAAGTGTAATGGACTTCTGTACTAGCAGCAATGCAAGAATCCAGAGCAAGGCTGAGGGACTTATCTAACCACACTCAGAGGAAGAACTGTGGGAGGAGAAACACAGAAGAAAAGCACCTGCTTGAACACATGGGCTGTTAGGGATATTACTGGGGATGAAGACACTAAACAATAACTCTAGTCCAACTATCAATAATATGGAATTAGTTCTTAATCAATGATACATGTAAAACCCAGTGGAATTGTGTGTTGGCTAAGTGGGGTTAGGGAGGTTTGGGGAGAGGAAAGAACATGAAACATGTAACTATGGGAAAATATTCAAAATAAAAATAAAAACATAAAATAAATAAAAAAGAAAAGTTAAAGATAAGTATCAAACAGAGATTGATGGAGAGGTGCATTGGGTATGTGAACAGCCTGCAGCATATAATATGGAACTTTGAAGAATGGGAATGTGAAGAGAGAAGATAAGCCAGTAACGTGGCAAGATGCAAGGATGACAGGTGGACAGGTTTCACCAGTACCTTTGCAATGTCAGGAGAAAGTGCCATAGGCCCCCAGGATGTTGGGTAGACTGCCAATAGTGAATTTTGGAGAGAATGTTTATAAGAGTTGCACAGGACTGCAATGAGATCTACATTGTTGAAGGAATTCCTAAATCACTGAGATCCCTGAAACACCTGAACACTTGAGGCAGCTATGTAATATAGTAGATAATGCTGAGCTTGGAGTCAGGAAGACCAGAGTTGGAATCCTGTCTTATTATATATACTTATTAGCTGTGTGTCATTGGTAAGTAATCTAACTTGTAAACATCAGTTTCCTCATCTGAAAAATGGGTATAATATAGCATACCTCAAAGGTTTTTGGGAGAATCAAAGAAGATGCAAACATTGAAACAACATATAAACACTAACTACTATTATTATTATTATTGAGTACTGGTCCAAGCAATTCCTAAGTCCAGATATTTTATTGAAATTTTAAAAAAAGAAGAGAAATGGTATTGTAAGATTTTCTAAGTTCTCCTCTCTTTAAATCTAGTAAAATTAAGTAGGATGATTGAGAACAAGTCTCACCTCCCTGCACCTAAAGACAACTTTGATTTTTCCTCCTACCTGGGGCACCTTCTCAAGTTCTACATTTCTTCTCAGATCTGGTATTTTCTGAAATCCCCTCAGAACAAAAATTCTCATGAAATCTGAAATCATAAATGTAAAATAATATTAATAACATCTTTGCACCCAAATATGTCATATAAAATTCATTCCAACTTCTGGGGATTCAAAGAAGACATACAGATCCAGAGGAACAGTAGGAGTATTAGCAGCAAAGGTTAGGGGTAGAGTGAAAAAGATTATGGTTTGAGGAATTAGCATCTCCTAGTATCTAAATGCTGTAAGGGTGCTGAAATAAAATATAGAAGAACTCACATATGTAATTATAAAAAGATACCTTACACCTCAATTTCTGAAGCACTAAATTCAAATTTAACAAGCATTTATTAAGTGCCTATAATTATGTGCCGGGCCCCATACTAGGTGATACAAAAACAAAAATCAAACAGTTACTGTCCTCAAGAAACTTTTTATTACTAGCAACACATTTTTGGGTTAAATATCATAGTACATACAGAAGGTAAGGGTTAAAAAAAAAAGAGAGGGAGAATTAACCCCAAAAGTTTTTATTTTTAAAAGGTTTAACTTTCAGCTAATAAGAAAATTCAATTAACCAAAAGAACCAATTCCCCAAGCATTTAAACCAAGGTTTTACTTTATGAGGTCCTTTTTTCCCCAAAACTCAAATGTCTCTTGAAGATTTGGGCTTACTTCACTAATTTTTAAATTAAGATATAGCATATCTCATTAAGTGTTTTAATTCATAATTAGAGGATTTATAGAAGTAATACATACCAAGTTTACATACCAAGAAAGTTTTAGGAATATTTTTTTTTTGAGATTTTTTTTAAAAAAGAAAACTTCAAGCTACTCACAAGGAACACTCCATTTCCCAGCCAATAATCTATTCATTTAGGATTTTATCAATCTCAAGAGATTAACCAAAACCTGCTTCAAGAGATCATTGGCCTGGGGGCTGCTAGGTGGCTCAGTGAATTGAGAACCAGGCCTACAGTTTGGAGGTTGTGGGTTCAAATTTGGCCTTAGACACTTCCTAGTTGTGTGACCCTGGGCAAGTCACTTAATCCCCATTGCCTGGCCTTTACCACTCTTCTGCCTTGGAACCAATATATCATACTGATTTGAAGATAGAAGGTAAGGGTTTAAAAAAAAAAAAAAAAAGAGATAGGGGCAGCTAGGTAGCTGAGTGGATTGAGAGCCAAGCCTAGAGATGGGAGGTCCTAGGTTCAAATCTGGCCTCAGACACTTCCCAGCTGTGTGACCCTGGGCAAGTCACTTGACCCCCATTGCCTAGACCTTACCACTCTTCTGCCTTGGAACCAATACATAGTATTGATTCCAAGACGGAAGGTAAGGGTTTGAGAGAGAGAGAGAGAGAGATCACTGGCCTCACAGAGAATGAAAAGAAAGCCTCAATACCAGACTAAGGGAAGATCCTTAGGGCAAAGAGGCCTAAAGACATTTACTAAATCACTATTATCTGATTTTTATTTCAGCAGCCAAAGACCAAATCCTCCTTGATTGGCTCGCACCAGGCTCATTCTAGAGTAAATTTCTTTAAATAAATAAATCTTTAAATTTTAACAACTTCAGATTCTAATCATAAATTAAAATGGACCTTCCTTTTACCTCCAACTTACCAGAGAACATAAGCCCAGCAACTTCCACTTCCTGGTTGGAGTTTTCCATTTGTTCACACACAAGGCACAAGTTGTTATATAACCAATCCACCACAATCTGGGAATCTGAATGGCTAAGAACATACATATTCATAAAAATTTAGGTGTTTTTTTTTCTCTTTGTAAAATTCCTGTATTTTCTCTAACACTCATTCATCAGGAAAGATGAGCCATTCCATATCAGAGCTAGCTGGTAGGAAAAATAGTAAACAGCCCCTATGATTACCCAAAAGCTACTCACCAAAGAAGCTCTTAAACCAAGCCACTATGTGTGAAAATGTGTGAAATATTAAGAGGAAAGGGTCCATTCTGGTCTTCCTGGCACCAGAAAACACATTAATTTAACCACTCCCCACGCCCCTCCATTTGTTGGTTAGCTGTTGAGAGGAAGAAAGTTTAGCCAACAAAGAGATATAAATGAGATTGCATCATTATCGATTCATTTTTAGGGTATCACCTATGAAACACTTATGCAAGAAACACAATCAGCCCTAAAGTAGAACTAATGAGTAAAAGTTGTGATTTTTAGAAACCTATGGCCTACGAACAGTAAATTACCATTTCATATATTCATATGGGATATAAAAGGGTCAGAGAAATCAAAGCAATATAAGCAGAAGTATAGATTGGAACAGGCTAAAAAAATATGGGATAAGAACAATCTAGTTTTTCTACATTAATATAAATCTGCCCACAGACTTTAAAGCAATATTGAATAGAGTTCACACTGAACAATATATTCAAAGAGCATTTCCCACCTTCAATGATCTCTTTTACTTTTACCTTTTGAGAGTTCACTTTCTGATCTTCCTTTCATTCTTTTCCTCAATTCTGTCCTTTTCTATTTTTCCCCTTTAAATTCTCACACCTGCCTGATACTTTACTATGCACGCTACTAAAAAAGGCAGGCAAAAGACAATGAGTGGCAAATTACATCAAACCATTTTGTTCATTTCATACAAATGCTTCCAATGGCATGTCCATATACAAGTGGCATTTACTTTTAAATGTACTACAATATAAAATCTCAAGCTGCAAAAGTTTAAAGAAATATCAAGTTATATTTTTAAAACACTTTAAAAAAAAAACTTTTCAATGACTTGTTTCTAGTAAAAGAAATCTCATGTTGGAAAGTTTCTAGAATCAGAAAACATTAAAAAAGGAACCTTTATTCAGTGATTTCCATACATTCCATGTCTCTACTTATTATGAAATTAGCTTTTTCATTTTCTAATTATAGAAAAGCCAAAGAGTACAATTTCACAAGAATAAAATATACAGGTATCCTTGTTTCCTGCAATGTGTTTATTAGTTGATTTAAATTACTGTGACATGAATACTTTAAAAGCACAAATTAAATTAAATGTGCCAAATCATTATTTAAAGGAACAATTAAAAAGATTTCTTTTACAGTCACTTCCAGATCATTTGTTTTCTATAGGTGACATTTTCTTATCTTCAATTACGGTTTGATAGCCTTGGTTTTTTTTTTTTTTTTTAATTATGCTATCAGAGGATGAAGGCTGGTAAACTCTACCTGAGACTTAAAATGTGGGACTCGCAAATCACTGTCAAAAGCATTTAATTTAAATAGGCATACTGAAAATCTATTCCTGAACACCAATATCCCATAGCAAGTATTACTTACCACTACTTCTTTAGTAATTCCTAGCCCCAGCCACCTCATTGCAATAATCATTTTTATTTTGAAGAAATGTCTAATGGGGTATGGAGGGGGTGGTAAATTATCATGTCATATATTACTTTAAAACACATCAATATCTAAGAATAACATAATAAGAAACAGCTAGGTGGCTCACTGCATAGAGAGTCAGGCCTAGTGTTGGGAATACCTGGGTTCAAATCTGGACTAAGATACTTCCTAGTTGTGTGACCCTGGGCAAGTCACTTAATCCCAATTTCCTAGCCTTTTCTGCCCTTCTGCCTAAGAATGGATACTTAGTATTGATTTTAAGACAGAAGATAAAGGTTTTAAAAAAGGGGGGAGGAGGAGAATAGCATTATAAAACTCATGAGACTTCATATAGGCAAAGTTTTATAAAAGTTTTTATAAAAGCAAAAAAACAAGTGTAGTCAGAAGGTCTTTGGTTTTCCTAATAAAATTAATGAATCCTAAATTGAGTTAGATTGTAAGAGACTAATCAGATTGTAATAAAAGCCACCATAAATGTATACATTGCAAACTTTACCTCTCTAGCAGCTCTTCTATGCCAATAATGCTTTTTGAATGAAGTTCCCAGACAGCTTCAAGTACTAATGAACTCTAAGGAAAAACAATAGAAGAAATATCAAACTCCTGAGTTCTGTCATGTTTCTATTAAATATTCAAAACTGAATAAAATCCAAGTAGATCAAAAACAATTCTAGTGTTAATACCTTCATTCCTCTCCAGGACCCACTTCCTGACTCTCTGGATTCTCTCTGGGGTACCTTTTCTCCCTCTCAGCCTCATGTTCAACTTCTTTTGTATGTCATCTTCCTCCATTGAAATGTTAAGCTCCTTGAGGGCAAGAACTATCTTTCTTTTTAACTTCTATTTGTATTTCCAGTCCTTGCATAATGTCTGGCAAATACTAAGTATTTATGAAATGCTTGGTCACTTGACTTAAGATAGAAAAATCTACTTTCTGATGTATATTACCAACATTTTAATAACTCTGTTTTCTTTTTCTTTTTTTTTTTTAAACCCTTGTACTTCGGTGTATTGACTCATAGGTGGAAGATTGGTAAGGGTGGGCAATGGGGGTCAAGTGACTTGCCCAGGGTCACACAGCTGGGAAGTGGCTGAGGCCGGGTTTGAACCTAGGTCCTCCAGTCTCTAGGCCTGACTCTCACTCCACTGAGCTACCCAGCTGCCCTAACTCTGTTTTCTTAAATTGTGCATAAAACAAACTAAGTATTTTCAATTTTCTTAATTTTTTTGGATCACATTTAGTTTTTTTGTTTTGACCAAAGGAAAACTTAAATATAAGTTTTCCTCACAAATATGTCACTAGTATAATGTAAATGAACTGGGGAAAAAAACAAATACTTGTTTTAAATTTTGTCACTTTATTCTCTTCCATTTCCAGATATCTTGTTTTTTTAAATGACTTCCTCTCCCCTCCCAGCCATTCCCTAAATGTTTAATGATCTATGCAATCACTATAGTAAGTATCTAAAAATACATAAATCTTTTGTTGAGTTTTCAAATTCTTCAAGGGCATGATAAATAGGAATAATTTTTCAAGTACAATGAAATTTTTTTAAGGTTCCTCAGAGATTTTTCTCTAAAAGACAATATATTTTAGAATATGTTTAGATAGCATAAAGGATGTTTAGCATGTTTTGTGAGATAATATATGTATAACCCAGATTGAATTGCTTGACAGCTCCAGGAGGGGGAAGGAAAAAAGAGAGGGAGACAATTTGGATTATATTAACTTCAGGAAACTCATGGAAATTTTTTATTAAAAATTTTTAAATAAAAGAAACTTTTAAAAAATAAATCATGTTTAGATAGCATAGTGTTTTCATCATTCGAGTAATACTAATAATCAAAAGATATCAGCATAAGTAGGTTCATATTATGCATGAATGTATATGTATGTCGGACTTTATACCTATGTATGTTCAGAAAAGCATAGATTTAGAGCTGGAGGACTCAGGAGAAACCATCTGGGCCAACCCAATATGAAGAACTTTAACTTAGAAACTCAGATTCAAACCCATTATACCCACTCGATTTTGCATATAAAGCTGCTGAAAATTACCAACGTAAGTTATAGTATTAGGTCAGCCATAGTTTACAAACAAAGAATGCTTTAGACATAAACTATATCAGCCAGGTGAGACTATAAATACAGAAGCTAAAAAGATATGAAGAAATAACTACCCCACAACACTTAACAGCAGAAGAAAAGTTATAGAACATTATGCTATAATGGAAAAAATCACCAAAACAAAATTAGAAGTAAATATCTTGGGAAAGTAGCATTAGAAAAACTATGAGAAATTAGAGTAGAAAATCATGATGCTGGGGGCAGCTGGGTAGCTCAGTGGATTGAGAGCCAGGCCTAGAGACAGGAGGTCCTAGGTTCAAACCCAGCCTCAGCCACTTCCCAGCTGTGTGACCCTGGGCAAGTCACTTGACCCCCATTCCCTAGCCCTTACCACTCTTCTGCCTTGGAGCCAATAGTATTGGCTCCAAGAAGGAAGGTGAGAGTTTAAAAAAAATTAAAAGGAAAGGAGAGAGAGAAGAGAAGAGAAGAGAAGAGAAGAGAAGAGAAGAGAAGAGAAGA
>NC_058136.1:1151337-1187785 GCF_016433145.1 Gracilinanus agilis | reverse complement strand
GTGTGTGTGTGTGTGTGTGTGTGTGTGTGTGTGTGTGTGTGTGTGTGTGTGTTCTGATAAGTGGATAAGTGGGTTGGTGATTCCAAGAACCTGACAAGTGACCTATGAAAAAACTGGCTTATTTAGGCTCATCTATCCCCAAACTAAGAGAACCTGTTGAAGTACAGATACTTGTTTCATTTGTGACTTTAAAAAGAATAGAAAGAGTGAATGTGAAAACAGTTAAAAAATGTCAAGTTAATAAAAATCCTATTTGTAAAAATCTAGTCAATAACCAAGGCCAGTTAATCTCCCTATCCTGGTTTATCACATAGTCTTCCTTTCCCTTCATTTCCATTGTCACCATCCTAGGTGAGACCTGGGTTACTGTAATAGTCGTCCAACTGGCCTCCATGTTTTGAATTGAAGTGTAGACTATAATTTATTCATAATTCTAATGATTCTGGCCTAAGGAAACATAGTAACCTCAAGCTGAGTACTAAATTTATACAACTTAGAAAAAATTTAGAAATTAATCATGAGGAAAAAGAAATTAATCCTGGAAATCTATCTCTACTATTAAAAAGAAGAATAAATATTAAATGCTCTTGATCTGCTTCATGGAAAATTTAAGTCAGTATGTTCCTTAGAGATTTCAGAGCTCTGTTCATATTAGACATAAAGTAATAATATCTGTGCTACAGAAAACTAGAGTACTGGGAATTTGGGGAATTGCACTAAGGCATAGATGTAATTCATATTAGAATCAGATCTAGAATAAGGCTGTATCCAAATGATACCAGAGGACTAACCTTGGCTTAATTGAAACACATACACACAAAATTTAGGCTAGGAATCTATAGATACAGTTCACAGAAGCAAGAACATCCATTTTGCTAAAGGTGAGATCTGTCGTTTCTTTATGCCAACCCAATCATTTAGGGTGTGACTGGCCATAACTAGGTGTGACTGGCATTCACTAAAGTGTGCTGTTCTCTCTCAGATTAGAATAACACTCAGAGAAGAGGCATGTTTCTATGCTGCGAACAGCAGCACAGTTGGAATAAGAAACAAATATAATGCTTAGCTATTACTTCCCATCTCAAACAGGTAGTTAAGAGGCTAAGAGATTTGCATTTCTCTTTCAGGAGGAAGAAAAAGGGGATGGAGTAGACCTTAGTTTTCTCTAAACACCTAACAAGTATTATCAATTTTACCTTCATAAATCTCTTGAATCTGACCCTTTCTGTTACCTTGCATAACCACCACGCATTTTCAAGCATTCAACATCTCTCACCTGGGACTATTGAGGTGCTTCCTAATTTGCTTCCTACTTGACCCTCTCAAGATTTTGATCCATACATCTGCGAAACTAATAGTCCCAAAATACAAGTCTGATCTTGTCAAACCTTTAAACAAATCTTCAATGGATCTCTATTACCTCAAGAATAAAATGTAACTTTCTAAAATAGTATTTTTTGTTGTTGTTTTGTCATTTCCAAATCTTTATTACCCCATTTGGGTTTTTTTTGGCAAAGATACTGAAGTGGTTTGCTATTTTCTTCCCAGGCTCATTTGGCAGATGAGGAAACTAATGCAAATGGGGTTAAGAGACTTGCTTAGAGTCACACAGCCAATAAGTGTCTCAGACCAGATTTTACTCCAAGAAGAGAAGTCTTCCTGATTCTGGGGCCAATGCTGTATCTGCTGTGCCATCTCTCTTTCCCCCACTGGCAATGAAAACCCTCACAAATCTGACTCCCTGATTCATTTTTCCCAATCATTCACTTCACTCTCATACACTTTACTCTAGGACTCCTCACCCACTCAAGTGATGGAGCAAAGAAACAAGCACTACGAGGTGCCAGGCACTATGAAGAGAGTATAAAACTAAAAGCAAACAACCAAAAACTAGACTCTATTCTTCAAGGGCTAATAAGCTAGCCTGGAAAAACAACATGTGTCTCTACAGTTATATAGAAAAGAAATACAAGATTATTTACCAGGAAAGGAGCTGGGAAAATGAGGAAAGGCCTTATGCCAACGCCAGCACTTGAGCTGAGCCTTCAATGACGCTAGGGACATTTTTTTAAGCCCTTACCTTCCCTCTTAGAATCAATATTATGTATTGGTTCCAAAGCAGAAGAGAAATAAGGCTAGACGATGGCGATTAAGTGACTTGCCTAAGGTCATACAGCCAGGAAGTGTCTGAGGTCAGTTTTGAATCCAGGAACTCCCATCTCTAGGCCTGGCTCTCAATCTAGTTGCCTCCTAAATTAGGGATTCTACAGTATTGACTCCAAGATGGAATGTAAGGGTTTAAAAAAAAATAAATTAGGGATTCTAAGAGATGGAAGTAAAGAAGAAATGCCTTCTGGACATGAAGACAGGACCAGTGCAAGAAATGGAAGTGTCATATATGAGGAACAGCATAAAGGCCACGTCTGGACCAAAGTGTGCCTAGAAGGGAATAACAAACAAAAAGTCTGGAAACTAGATTGCAATCATGTTCTGAAAAGTTTTAAATGTCAGATTGTCCAGTGAAAGCCTAAGGACTGTCCTACAACTTTACTACAACTTCCTTTCAGTTGTCATGAGAAAGACAATACTGATATTCTATTCTTTCAGCAGCATGTCAGTTCATTTGGATAACTGTTTAATATAATATATAAATAGCATAGGTTCAAATCTGGCCTCAGCCACTTCCCAGCTGTGTGACCCTGGGCAAGTCACTTGACCCCCATTGCCCACCCTTACCACTCTTCCACCTATGAGACAATACACGGAAGTACAAGGGTTAAAAAAAATGAAAAAAAAATATATAAATAGCAGACAAATAAAATCTCAGCTGTTTACCATGAAAAAAATAAGTGACTTGCTCAGTCACATAGTTAGACCAGACTTGAACTCTTGGTGATGAGTCTTCCTAGAACTGCATCACAAACTTGCCTGATAAGCTTTTCTTTTTCTTTTCTTTTTTTTTTTTTTTAATAACCCTTATCTTCTGTCTAATTCTATAAATATGAGAAATGATAAAGGCTGGTATAAATATATAAATTAGTATTTTAATTAAAGCCATGTTGATAGATAAAATCATTAGACCACGCGCTTGTAAGCATTCAAAACTGCCGCCTCCATTTTGTCTCCTGTTTCCTGGCCATGGCCTACTCGCAAAAGAGAGCACTCCCTCCTAACCCACGAGATTTAAGCTCTCCCCTGCGTCAAGATGTCGGAGATGGAAATCAGTTGGACCATGTTGGATCACGGGAAATGTAGTTTTATACATTTCCCAAATTACTTTTTACAATTCCCCGTGAGGTCCGGCAAAAAAAAAGGTTAGTCCTTTTTTCTTCGCTGGACCTGTAAAAATAGCAACTTCTAAAATTTTCAGGAATTTTGGGGATAAAAGAAATAGATGAACAAATGGTTAAAATTAGACGCATTGACAAAAAACCAATTTGGGGGGCTGTCCCCCACTGGCACAACAGTGTACAATTAAAACAATACATACAACTCAATTTCAACTCCCCATAGTTCAATCAACTGCACCCCAAAGTTCAAAGTTTGGTCTTCATGGTACAGTGAAGGCTTTTCAGACATCTTCATGTGTCCTCACCAAACAAGTTCATTGTCTGGATTTTGGGGAGATGGCAAGATCCTTATCCTGAAATTATTCTCAAAAGAATTTAAACTTTACATTATAGATTACAAAACATACATTTTCTTCTAAGATTTTATATAATTCCCCGTGAAATTACTTCTAAAAGAGTTAAATAAATATACATATATTTTTACATTATCGAATTTTAAAAAACTTAACAGATATCCCCATGAGGTAAATCTTAAACACACCTTTTTTCTAAAAAAGGGTACCTCAGGTCAGCTAAGGATGGCAAAATACAAAGAATAAAATTCAAGAAAAAAGAAGAAAAAAAATTAACTTGTAAATGTAAAATGTGCAAAAATCTAGGGAAAATAAACTTAGACCTTTGAATGAAGGTCTAATTAAAGTGAATTCCGCAGTGTGCAATTACCCATCCAGGGCCAGGACTTAAGGAAAATGTCTCTCTCTGATCTGACTTATCATCAGCTTTTTAGGGAAGTGAGCCAAATAAATAACCAATCTTAGGTGCTTTCTAGGAATCTAAGTCGAGGGGACCCACGTCCTCTAAAGTTTTAGAAAAGACTGGGACTCCAGGACTCAAACCCAATTTTTCAAGCTCTAAAGTATTGGCATAGAACT
This sequence comes from Gracilinanus agilis, assembly GCF_016433145.1. Lineage (NCBI taxonomy): Eukaryota > Metazoa > Chordata > Mammalia > Didelphimorphia > Didelphidae > Gracilinanus > Gracilinanus agilis. The sequence continues at coordinate 1,183,563 of NC_058136.1, read as the reverse complement.
GCTATTTTGCAGATCTTAGTCAGTCAAGTCTCTGACCATGTGCTTTCTTTAGCACTATTAATGGCTTTCATATTCCCTTCTGGAATCAAAGAGGCATTTAAATCACAGTCCTATAGGCTCAGGTATTTGCTGTAGAATCAGAAAAAGGATAAATAATGATTATATATGTACTTCCAGTACAATATGAGAAAAAGGAAAAATCAACTTCTCTCATTAAAAAAAAAGTTTTAAAAATCAAAAATATATATATAGCTTAGAACTAGAAGGGTTGTTACCCAAAAATGAGACTTTCTGTTGGAGAAAGTGGGTTTTACAAAATAGCAGATTCACAATGCACATTCAAACAGAGTACCATTATTTCCAATAGCACATTTCAAACAATTGATGTTTAAAATTATATGCTTGTTGCAACTTTTAACCCTTGGCAAATGCTGTTATTGCTTCCATAGAAAAGAATATACAGGAGCTCCTTGACTCTCTGTATTTTAAAAAAAATCCTGGATAGGAATGCTTATACCCATTTAAGGCAATAATATCTCTTATAATAAAATATATAAAAGCTTTATCCTTTAAGATTAAATCCTTAATTCTTAAGGATTTAAAGTAAAAGTTAAAAAGATCTCTTGTAAAATTACAAGGTAATATTTAAAGCATGGAAACTTTCAAGGTTCTTTGCAATTACCAAGACAGAATAAATTTTAAAGACATGTGCTCTATAAGATGTTCATAGGTGGTACATATAACCGCATTGTTTTTGATACAGTAAGCTTTAAGTAAATTAGGAAATATAATAACATCATAAGCAGTAACTTCATTAGCGTAAAATGATTCAGTGCAACAGGAAAATCAACGAAATAAGCAAGATTAATTTACAAAACTAATTAACAATATACAGTAAGATACAACCTTTTAAAAACAGAATTAAAGCTCATTCAGTTCCGAGGTTTTAAAAGTTCACCCCTGGTTTCAATTTAAGGTTCTTTTGATTGAGTTCTGCTGAGTTTAAGGGTTTTTTTTTCCTCTAAAAGTTCAAAGTTCTTCCCCTGAGTTCAGTTTTTAATCACAAGCAAGTCTGAATAGGCCATTCGGCCCCATTAAGGGTAAACGCTAGTTGCTAGGTCCACTTGGTGTAAAAAAATGAAAAAAAAATATATAAATAGCAGACAAATAAAATCTCAGCTGTTTACCATGAAAAAAATAAGTGACTTGCTCAGTCACATAGTTAGACCAGACTTGAACTCTTGGTGATGAGTCTTCCTAGAACTGCATCACAAACTTGCCTGATAAGCTTTTCTTTTTCTTTTCTTTTTTTTTTTTTATAACCCTTATCTTCTGTCTAATTCTAAGATAGAAAACTGAGGAGGGATAGGCAAAGAGGGTTAAGTGACTTGTTCAGAATCATAAAGCTAGGAAGTGTGAGGTCAGACCCTTCTGTCTCTAAGCCTGGTGCTTTATCCATTGTGCTACCTAGCTGCCTCCTGATAGCATTTCAGTACTACTGAAATGCCTATCAAAAATACTAATGCAATCATTAGCCACATGAGAAGCATTTGCTTAGATGTGGCTTATGAATTTTAAAAGTGACAAGAGGCAACATGGTGTGGCAAAAAGGACACTGCACTGGGCATGAGTGTCTCCACTTTGAGACTTGTGCAAATTATTTAAGCTCTACAAGCCTTAATTTCCCCCCTTTATATAATGGAGATAATATTTGCTTTACCTATCTCACAGGGTGGCCAAAAGAAAAGTGCTTTTTTAGATAGGAATATGAATAGAATATATTGGGAAAAGGTTAACTAGTCTAATGAGGGCTGTGGAAATCATGTCATCTGAAGAATAGTTGAAGAAATCAACCATGTGTTACCTGGAGAAAAATACAACTTGGAGGGGCACAATGTTGTTGTTCAGTCATGTCCAACTCTTCATGACTCCATGGACCACAACTATCCAAGGGGTTTTCTTGGCTAGGTTACTGGAGTAGTTTTCGATCTCCTTCTCCAGTAGATTCAGTAGATTCTTTTGTCAGGCGATCAGAGGTTAAGTGGCTTGCCCAGGGTCAACCAGATATTGTCCAAGGTCAGATTTGAACCCAGGTCTTCCTGATTCCAAGCCCTGTATTCTATCCTCTGTGTCACCTAACTGTCCAGACACAATAGTAGGCTTCAAGTATTTGAAGGAGGTAGGAATTCTTACAAAGTAAATTTTGGTTTTTATGTGAAAGAACTTCATGGTAGTTACAACTGTAGTACTCTTTCCAAAACATTTGGGGTTTTGGATTAACAAGTAATGGCATTTATATGTAAGTCAGAAAAAATGAAGTAGGATACTAATGGTTTTGAACATTTTCTAATCATGAATAAATGAGTGAATAAAAATCATTTATTAAGTAACTTATCTTGTGCAAATCATTGTGCTAAGTGCAGAGGATACAAAGAGAAAAGCAAAGCCCTGCTTTCAAAGAGCTCATATTCTAACAGGGGAGATAATAGATATGTAAAATTTTAGCTGTAAGAAGGATGAAAAAGTACCATGGTCCATAGAGTTCAGTGGCAAACCCAATGGGACTGCATCTTCATTAATAGTATTTCCACTCATATAACCTTATTGAAATTTAACAGTGCCAAGGACTAGTGGAAAGAACTTTCTTTTTCCACTGTCTGGTTTAACATATAGAAGATTTGCTTTCTTTTTTTCAATGACATTCACACCTGCTACAATCCCTGCTGATATAGATAGAAAAACCTCTTTAAAATATTGAGATGACTATTCTCCAAATAATAATGACAAGACAAGAAGAAATGGAATTTAATGGCATAGTCAATATTTCTATGATCGCTACTCTCACTGTATAAAATTATGTCTTAATTTTCTGAGTGATTTGAAAGAAACGCAGTCTTTTAAGTGGATAGAACCGGAAAGTGAAGTTACTCATTAAATGAGAATAGGAAATACTGACCACTCTTTTTTGTTTTGCCGAATTTGGGGGTACCTGTTTAGACATCCCTATGTTATGTCTTAAAGGCAGCCTTTCAATCAAGATAAAATAAGTAATCCTTGTTTAGTGGCCAAAGTACTGTGTTATCCCAGTTCTCTACATTAATTATTTCAGATGGTCCCCTTGGCAGTGAATCTTGTCAAAGAACAAGACCCGTTAAAAAGGATTAGCCTTCTTGCTTTTCTAGGTGACAAAAAAGGGGGAGCTGTGCAAATGTAAATGAGCTCTTTTTCTTAGGCAAGGCATTCAAAGCAAATGATTGCCTCACAAAGGACGCTCGATTGTTCTCAAGGTGTGAAGTGCTTTCCTAGACCCATCGTTACTTGCTGCCATCTGCTGGTCATACCAAAAACCCGAACCGTGAAGGTGGAAAGCAAGTAAGTTAGGATCTTTTTCTTAGAGGAGGGGATAGAAGGCGAGGAGTTATTGCAGAACCCAAAGGAAGGATGGGCACAAGCAGATATTATCTGCACTTTTAGCGTTATATGGTCAAAATGGCGTATATAGTTGAGTAGGCTGAGAACTGTTTTTTGTGTTTATTTTATATAATCAAGGACATGTAGGGTTGGGCACCCTTGCTTGTCAGGCCTTACAAATTGTCAGTGCGTCCTGCGGATGTAGAGAAGAAGCCACGCGTTAGTGGAGGACTGGACTCTATCGCTTCTTTATTGCCTTGGCCGAGGATCTCAAGTCAAACTCCCGACCAGCTCCCTACTTGCTTCAAAAGAATTAGGGCAGAAGAAAAACAATGGATTTGGAGGCACCGAACTTGAATTTGAATCCCAGCTCTGTTGCTTAACTGGCTGGGTGGTATTAAGCAAATCACTTAACCTCTCCAGGTCTCATTTTCCTTATTTTTAAAATAAGGGGTTTGGAGTAGATAATCTCTCTAAGGTCTTTTACAGTTCTAAATTCTTTGTCTCTTTCACTGTCTGGCTATGATTTTGGCTGGATGGTGAACGTCTTTCAGAATTATTACTCAGAAGAAGCAGCTCAGTTGTATTGAACAAGACATATCCAAGACAACATGGTCAGTCAGTCAACTAGCATGCCATCAGGAACTTGCTTATGTAAACCAAATGCTGGAGATTCAAAGAAAGGCAAAAGAGTCTCTGTACCCAAGAAGCTTACATTCTAATGGGGGCGGGGAGCGGATAATACACGTAACTATGTAGAAACAGCCTCTAAACCGAATAAATTGGAAACAATCACAGAGTGAAGACACTAGCATTAAGGGAGATCACCAAAAGCTTCATTGAGAATGTGAAATTGTAGCTGAGACTTGAAGGGAGCTAGGGAAACCGGGAGATGGAGATAAAATGAGAAAGAATTCTAGGCTTAGGGAGAGACAACCGGGAAGATTTCTCAGATACATGGGATTTTCTTGGCAAAGTTACTGAAGTGATTTGCCATTTCTTTCTTCAGTGGATTAAGGCAAATAGAAGTTAAGTGACTTTCCCGGGATTACACAGCTAGTGAGTAATTTTTAATTTTTTTTTATTTCAAAGATATTTTCTCAATTATATGTGATATAATTTCAACCTATGTTTTCCAAATTTATAAAATCTAGACCATCTCCCTCTCTCCTTTCCAACCCCCTACTTGGAGAGGGTAAGAAACTTGATCTGGGCCATATATGTATTATCATGCAAAAGAGACTTCCATATGGTCATTGTTGTCAGACCACAACTAGGGAGCATTTGAAGTCGAATTTGAACTCAGATCTATTTTAACTCCAAACTCAGTGCTCTATTCCCTGAACCACTCAGCTGCCCCATTTGAACCCACATCTCTAGCCTTAACTCCTAGAAAAGCACAATGCAAAGAAAACTCCTATTATTAGCATTAAATAAAGATATAGGTATCCTGACCACTTAGAGGATAAGTTTAGATGACTTATACCAGTGGTTCCCAAACTTTTTTGGCCTACTGCCCCCTTTCCAGAAAAAATATTACTTAGCCCCCTGGAAATGAATTTTTTAAAATTATAATAGCAATTAATAGGAAAGATAAACGCACCTGTGGCCATCACCGCATCCCTGGATCGCTGCAGCACCCACCAGGAGGCAGTAGCGCCCACTTTGGGAATCACTGACTTACACAAATATATGCAAAGTGACTCAAGAGATGGTAGTTTTGGGTGGGAAGACACTAGCAATTTGCAGTATAGGAAAGACTTCAGGCAAAAGTTGGTGCTTGAGCTGAATTTTGAAAGAAGAAAGGGCCTCTAAAGAGAAAGTGAATTCCAAGTATGTGGAACTGTCAACACAAAGGCACAGAAATGGGACTGAGGGTTGTAGTAAGGATCAGAGAGAAAGCTAATTTGGCTGCATTGCAGAGTGCAGAAAGGAAAGTAGGATTAATAAGGCTGGAAAAATAGGTTGAGATGAGGGATACATATTTCATTTTTAAATGTAGATATTATCAAAAATAAATATTTTACATAAGGATATAAAATCTGAAAAGGGAACTTTATACCTTTTTATAGAAACACTAGGAAGTCATGAGAGATTATTGGACATGGAAGTTTCATGGTCCTATCTAGGCTGAAGAAAAATTACTTGAGTGGCAGTGTATAGAATGGACTTGAAAGGGGGAAAATTTGAGACAGGAAACCCCATTAGAAAGAAGGCTGCTGGAATAATATAAGCAAGTGATGATGAGGTCCTGGGGTAATAGCTATATGAGTAGAGAAAAGTGAGAGCTGTGAAGGAAAAGATGATAATATTTAGCTACTTTTGCATCGTATGATGTGAATGAGAGAATGAGAAATCCAGTATAACATCAAGATTTGAACCTGAAAGACTGTAAAGATTATGATACTTTTAACAGAAACAGAAAATTTAGAAGAGAACAGAATTTATGGGAAAAGACAGTCCAGTTTGGGACATGTTGAATTTAAGATGTTGCAGATACCCAGTTTTAGTTGTCCACTAGACAATTTTGACGAAAAATTAAATGCCAGGGGAGGGACTGGGGCCAGGCAGAGGTTTGAGTCATTTACAGAGATGCTAATTAAACTCATTAGAGTTTAAAACCTTACAGGTTTCCAGACTATTCTGGATGTTCAGTGATACTCTTGTTTCCTATTGCTATGTGTACAATGGAATGAGCACTGGTTTGGGTCAGAATGACTGACTCCTAACTCTACTGCTTATTATCCATGTGACAATGGGCAAGTCACTTTACCTCTTGGGTCTCAGATTCATTATCTATAAAATGGGGACAACAATATTTGCACTAGCAATTTCACAAGTGTTGTAAAGCTTAATTGAGCTTGTGACTATGAATTTATAAATAGAAAGTAAGCTCTGATGATGATGAAGAATTACTAATCCCAAAGGCAGCTATAGCAGAAGTTGGTGGTGAGAAGAAAAATCTGAAATTTGATGTCTTGGGACAGAAGGATTTTTAAAACCACTAGATAAACCTCTAGCATTTAACTCATGGGAAAAAAACAAAATTACAAAATCTTGGTCAGATATCCATCTGAGCCAAAACTTCCTGACAAAAACATAAGATGGAAAATAAATGGACTAAAAATGAAAAAGATCTATAAAGACTAATTAAACAAACTCCTTTCTCCAACAAAGTGAATGGAGAACACAAAATTGAGTGAGATGAACTCAAAAGAGCAAGGGGAGTGAGATTCCACCTGCCATGAGATAGAGGCATGGTGACTGGAAGTTCTGACCTCTTCCTAAATGCATTTACTGTGTTCTTTTAGAGCAATGATGGAGAACCTTCAAGAGACAAAATGGCCGGCCCTGCCCCACCTCATCCCTCTAGACCAAGTGCAGTGCCCACTCCCCCAGAGACCTTGTGCCATGCCCCTCCCATTCACTGAGTGCCAGGCATGCCCCACCCCCTTTTACCCCACACAGGGGAGTGAGAAAGTGCTCCCATTTGGCTGCTGGGAGGAGGGGGAGGATGATGTGAAAAACCATCCTCAGGCATGGTGGAGAGGGGGAGGGAAGCAGCTCCATCCAAGTCCCTCTGTCTTTTTAGTAATGAACTGGGCGGGGGGGAGTGGCCACATGCCCACAGAGAGTGCTCTGCATGCCATCTTTAGCACCTGTGCCATAGGTTTGCCATCACTGTTTTAGAGAGTTCAGTCAACTCCAGTTAAATACAAATGCATTAGTCTATCTTCCCCTTTTGGACAGTAACATCCAAGGGAATATGACTCTTCACATCTGTGTAGAGCTGCATGGGCAATTAGTACAGAAACTAAGAGAATCTGTAGCACTAAATAGTGTCTTTCATCAACCAGCAATGAAAAGAATACCAACAGACAGCTCTCTGCCACCTGTGTGATAAGGTCTGACCAGAATGTTTTTCTACCTTTAGGGAAGCAGCTGCATCATGAAGCCCCAGGACCCTATACTTGATTTTGTTTTTTTACATAACTCCCACAGCTGTCAATGTCACAATGTCAAGCTCATTTCACATCACACAAGTCCAATTCCTACAACTGACAACAAGTAATTTAAATAGTCAATAATAGCTCAGTTTCTCAAAAAAAATATGAGGGATAATATGGAATTTCTCTTATTTGGAAAATTAATTCAATTACTTACTTTGAAGGACCAATGAGTTCATCAGTATAATGGTTCCCTCCCTACACTGATGCAAATCCCAGCTTTTGTACCTTGTCTTTTCCATACATTCTTCCTAGAGGATCCTCCCAGTGAGCTAGAAACTATCCTAGAAGTACCAATGTAGCATTTGAGCAGTAAAGTTTTCCCCTCTCATTTTTACTGTATGGCTGGCCCAGTTCCTTTTCTTATCCTTGAAAATTTCTTTTATACTAAGACTCCCAAAAGTCTTAATATAGTTTAAGCTTTAATAACTTCAGGAGAATAGATATTACAAACAAAAAAAACATCATTTGAAATTTTAATTACTTAAATTTCTTTTACATTTAATTTTGTGAGTTTTAAATAATAAATTTATTTTTTTTTTATTTTAACAAGATGGGGCACCTTGTCATTATACATTGTGTGTATGACAAACTTTCTGGATGCCACTTTCTTAGACCAGTTCGCTTGCTTGGCCATTATGTTCTCTTAATCTGTCTCTATTAAGCTTTTTCTTATGAGATTACATCAAAACTTATATATATATATATATATATATATATATATATATATATCTCAAAATTTTATTCTTTGGTTGATCTTTGTTTAGAACTACAAATGCAATCCTTTCAGTCAGTGAATAAAGAAAGTTTTTACAAAATTCAAAAATCAACTTGAGCTATATAAGCACAAGATGATGGTACTGGTTTTTTGTACTTAAAAGGGAAAAGAATAATGGCTGTGGAAGTAGATAAAAGAGGCTCAAAATAATAACCCTATTTTTAGGAGGCAGTAAGGGCAATATCATAGGACCCAAGTCACAAGGGACAAAGTGCAAACATAATGGAAAGACACAATCATTATTGAAAGAGGATTTTGACTCCAAGTTCTTCTGTTTCCTCCCACTGTTTCCAAATGGCCATCCTTATTCTTGACATATATATCCTTTATCTCACATTAATGATGACTAGCATCAGGTCTTTCTGGCTTTTCCAGAAATGCTCTCAGCTGCTCTGAAGTTCTGCTGCCCTAATGATTCTGGTATCATGATAAAAATCACTATTGACTTTCATTAGGTTTGAGACCAGGACTACCAGAGGTAGAATGTTTTTCAAGCAAAGTGAACTTGTCTACCATATGGGTTTTAATTATAGATTCATGTTCATACATAGATTAAAAAAGAGCAAAGAAACAGATTTATGATATCCATGAAATGTTCTTTAAAATCTTGCATGAACTTCAAGGGTATCTGTGGAATTGGAACTAAATCTTTAGGAAAGTCATTTAAAACAGAAGTTTAAAGATTAAGAAGAGAACTTTATCTATACTTTTATATACTTTAGAAACCTAAATAAAAAATTTAGCAAATAATACAGGAAAATGGAATTTAAAATCATGTTTACTATATCCAGATATCCTTTAAAATATATTTTAAACCAGGAAGTTATTCATTTCCAGATAAGATTAAAAAGAGAAATAACTCTTTGGAAAGAAAGAACATTTCAAATAGAACAGGTGATAGAATATAAAATGGAGAATAACAATGCCTGGCATTTGAAGAGGGTTTTAAGGTTTCCAAAGTGCTTAACAAAGATTATCTAATCTGGTTCTCATAACAACCTCGTGAGGTAGGAACTGTTATCATCTCCATTTTGCAGATTAAGAAATTGAGGCTGAATGGTATTGTTTTGATCAGAATTACTGTCTTTCACAGTTGATTATCTTACACTATTGCTATTACTATGTAAATTGTTTTCCTGCTTTTGCTCACTTCACTGTATCATTTCATGTTTTCACTTTCTGAAATAATCCCCTTCCTTTTTTACTTCACCATAATAATATTCCATCATATTCATATTTCATAACTTGTTTAACCATTCCCCATTTGACAGGCAATCCCTTGGTTTCCAATTCTTTGCCACCACAAAAAGAGCTGCTATAAATATTTTTGTACATGTGGGCCTTTTTTTGTCTCTTTGGGGTACTAGAAAATGTAGAATCTGTACCTTCAAAACCACTAAACTGAATACCCATTGACCACTGTGATACTGTTATGGGAAGATATACCAAAGATTATTGTAGGGTCTTGCTCCAAGAATGGAAGACTCAATACTCCATTCGATCCAGAGGTATGAGAGAATTATATTTACAGAAGAAGTTTTTAAGATGGTATAATAGCCTAGGCTGGCAAAATGGCCTATTAGCCTAAAGGCTAATAGAATAGCCTCAGGACTGGTGGGGTAACCTAAGGGGTAGTTCAAGGTTTGCATATTTATTTAGCATCTGGGGACTTTTCACCTCCCATTCCAGGAAAATTTTCACCTTTTTCCAGAATAGCCCTGAGTATTATAGACCATTATATGCCCCAAACCTTGGAAAATGGACATCAAGAAGGTGGATCCAAATCCAGGTTGAGGTATGTTTTTGGATGTGTCAAGGCATAGGTGACCTTAAGAACACCAAAAAGGGAATAAGGACAAGCGCAGGTTTGGGGAATTCCCTAGGACTTTCAGAGTCCTTAATGCACATGTCCCATGTTCCCCCCAACTGTCCCACCTGCCATCATTTGTCAGTGTAGGAGATGTCTCACTACCCTTCTAGAATGCCCTCATCAAAGATGGAAGCATAAGGAAGATACAGTACAATAGACAACTTCTATAGATGATTAATAATAACCAATAGTTCAGAACTAAGGTAAATATATGATTAATATGTGATTAATAATACACAACAGCACAAAGCTGGTGTGCAAAACAGAAGAGTACAAAATGTTTATGAGTGATAATACGAATTTTGCTATTTATGCTTATCTAGTGGTAACTGGTGAGAAATACAAGATTTCAGAATATGAGGGTCTCGCTGTTATCACTGCCCACTTTCTATCACTGCCCACCTCCTTCAATAATACCATTACTAGGCTTATAACTCAATGCAACCAAAGAAAAAAGGTTGGGGCCTATATGTACAATAATACTTAAGACAGCCTTTTTTTGTTATAGCAAAGACCTAGGGAAAAAGTAGATGCTCATAAGTTGGGAAATGTCTGAACAAATTATGGCATGGTATGCAAATGTGGTGATATCATTATCCTATAAGAAATAACAAAAGTGACAGGTTCAGAGAAACCTGTGAAGACTTACATGAAATGATGGAGAATTAAATGAACAAACTAGAACAACTTATACAGTAACAACATTATAAAGAAAAACAACTTTGAAAGACTTAAGAACTTTGACCGATGCCATGACTAATCAGGACTAGAGAGATGATGATCAAATATCCTATGTACCTCCTGGAAAAAAGGTAGTGGCATCAAGGTGAAGAATGAGACATGCATTTTTGGACATTACCACTGTATGGATTTTTTTTACTTGACTATACTTAACAAGTTATAAGAGTTTTGTTTTTTCTTTTGTGTCCGTGGGGGGCGGGGAGGGGAAATTCAGAGGAGGGAGTAATGCTGTTGCCATCCAAAAAAAAAAGGAAAAGGAAGTCGAATTTTTTAAATTCAGAGAAAAAGAAGAAATTCAGCAGGAAACATAGAAGAATAGCATCACTTTTAAAGTAACGTATTTATTGTACACATCCATACATATATTTAAAATAAGTTATGCATAATGGATATTTGTGGTTTCATAATAATTTTTCTCTACTTCAAATGTTCAAGGGGGATTAATTTCATAAAAAATTTACTCTTATCCATGATTACTTGAATTCTATATTGTAATTTTAGTATTGCGATGATCTATTACATTTGGAAAATGTGTCTGAAAATGTAAGAAAGGACACAAAGCTATGTTACTTTAATGTTTTGATAATAAGGATTCATATATGTGAGTATATATATGCATATATATGTAATGTGTAAGAAATATATGCCCAAACTTTGAAAAACCATAGTTATTTTAAGACTTATTACTATACTATGAAATAGAAATATATGCATACTTCATTATGATCAGCCTATTGGCTTGCAAGAGACTCAAGAAATTAAGGTGTTACTTAATCTCTTTTGGCTTCATCAATTTCTAATCCCAAATAATTTTCAAGTGAACATATTTTAAAAGAAAAATAAATAACTTCTTATAGCTCAAATACATTTATTTGTCTTTTTAACTAGAAATCAAATTATGATTATAATAGTTAGGAATATACATGTAAAGACATAAACAAAATGTAATTTACTTTTGAAACTGTCTCACACGTCAAAATAATCAAAGAAGATTGTGGAAGATGGAATCACAGCACACTCTCCTGGCTTATGTGTGTATAATTTTTCCTAGCATGAATTTGTTTCCTAAGCTTTCCCCATCTTGATTTATCTCATTGATATTCTAAATGTGTTGAGAGTGGGAAAAAATAGAGAATATGACTGATTCAGAAAAAAAGAGGACAATTATAAGTCTTCTGTTATATGTGATTATTATTAGTGAACAATTAGGAAGAAAAAACACTATTTTATATTGGTGTTGAATTTTTAAAATTTTATTTTAAATTTAATCCTTTATTTTTCTCCAATTCATGAAAAAACAATTCTAGCATCCTTTTTTAAAGTTTTGAATTCCAAATTCTCTCCTTCCTTCCCACCTTGTTGGTGCTGGATTTTAAAAAGATCAAGGACAATAAGTTACTGAGAATAGAAATATTTAAAATTTTCCAAAATAAACATTTTTCAAGAGTCTCCTATCTGTAAAGCATGATGGTAGGTACCAGGATATAAAAACAAATGAAGTTAGTTTCAAGGAGTGTACATTCTACTAGCTGAATAAAACATGTACATACAAATATTTGGTATTAAGTAAATTGGTATGAAATACTTTATTTCAAATAAATATCAAATAAAAAGTAATTTCAAGAGAAAGAAAATGCTAATAACTAGACATCTGAGAAAGTATTAAATAAGAGCTGGAATCTGAGCTGTGCTTTGAAGGAAACTGGTGCCATTTTTTTTTCAACAAATTTAATTGTTAGAAAATTATGGTATTTTTTTCCCCATTGACCCTAAATTTTCTTTTTAACTTCTACCCAATGCTCCTTCTTGCCTTCTTTGTTTTAGCAGAACCAATCAAATGGCTCTTCCATATAACCTTTTCACATACTTGTAGATAACTATCGAACCCCATCCCCTAAGGTTTTTCTTTTCTAGGTTAAATGTCACCAGTTTTTTCAACTGATCATTATGTGGCATGACCACCTTGATGCAGGTCTTCATCACTTTATGCTTACTAAGATAGTCTGCTGCTGGTGTCCTTGCTTTGAGTCTCTCCTCATTTTAGAGTCTCAGCTGTCAAATTGATCTTCCTTGAGCACAGGTCTGATTATGTCATAAATTAAATAATCTCCAGTGACTTCCTATTACTTCCAGAATAAAAAATAAAATACTCTTTATTTTAAAGGACTTCATAAATTAACCTCCTTTATCTTTCCAATTTGCTTATACCCTGCTCTCCCTACCCCCAATACTTTTTTTAAACCCCTTCCTTCCTCCTTGGAATCAATACAGTGCATTGGTTCCAAGGCAGAAGAATAGTAAGGTCTAGGTAAAGGGGGTTAAGTGACTTACCCAGAATCACACAAGTAGGAAGTGTCTGAGGCCAGATTTGAAGTCAGAAAGATGAGTCCTCCTGACTCCAGGCCTGGCATTCTATCCATTGCCACCTAAATTCCTGACATATACTTAACAAATTCTGATTGGTTGAATGCTTGTCTAAAGGTAGAGAAAACACAGAGTACATTTTAGAGAGAACTAATATACCTGTCCTCATTGAATGGAGGTTCTCGGAGGAGCCATTCAATCAGAAGGAGAAGCTGAATGGGTGGACGTTATTTCCAATATGTGAATTCCAGAGCTGGAGTGCACTTCAGTATGAAGAGGTCTAAAGTTCTGGAGCATGGTAGAGGAAACCTGGAGGGGAATGACCAGGAAAGTAACCATCCTATAGTACTCTGCCTTGGCTGGAATCACAGAATTTTAACAAATGTAAACATTAGTAGTCATCAACTTTTCTCACCTTGGTAACTCCAGTTATCAAGTATCAAAGTATAAGTTTATTTATTTTGGAGAATTTTATCAAGTTGTTCATAGAATTTCTCCCCTTTTGGTTGGTGCAAAAGCAGAAATAATATTTATGATAGTCTTTCCCCAAAACATTACGATGTTCACTCCAATATTATTTCCCACGAAATGATATTTCTTATTGGCCTTTGGAAACAAAATAAGACCAAATCTGCCATGTCTTTTATTTTCTTTACAACAATAACTTATGAAACATCTTTTTAATTAGTTGCAATATGCTTTTTTCTCCTAGTGTCATTTATAGTAAGAATGTTTAGATTCACTTCCTATAGTAATATGTTCATTAATTGGTCATTGGACAGTAATCTCCCAGTTAAGAGTACTATCTCACTTGAAGTTTATAGGTAGCTGAAAAATACTATGTAATTCTAAATACACACTGCCACCTTTCCTCCCTCTATGCCACTGGAACTGCTGAAGCAAAAAGGGTCCACCTAGACCAGTGATGGCAAACCTATGACATGGCTGTCAGCACTGACACATGTAGCTGTTTTCAATGACACACATGCAGAGAAGTATGGGGCAGCATACCAAGGATGAAACATTTGCTGTAGTGTAGTGTAGACACTCTGTGCACTATAGATGACAATTCTACTTATATTATTTTATCTGTTTTGGTTTATTAAATACAGTACATTTTTTGTTATTTAAAGCATAAATATCACAAAATTATGTTTTTTTCTCAAAGTGACACACCACCTGAATTATGCTCAGTTTTTTGGTGTATTTTGACACACCAAGTTCAAAAGGTTGCCCATCACTGACCTAGACGTTTGTTGTTGTTTTGTGGTATGTGCCAGCCTGTGGCCAACCACCTGGCGAGATATTTCTTCATCCTTAGACTGGGGCTTGGAAATAAGACACAGTCTATCATTGGGACTGTATTCAAAGCCATCCCAGGATAAGAAAACCTGCTAGTGCTTGTGTATCCCTAGCATGGCCGTCAAAAGTTCAAGATCACTTTCATTTGAGTTATCTAACGACATTCTTAACATATTGGGGTTGAGAAGGTAGAGGAGGTATTAGAGTAGGATTTTGTGATGAGAAATAAACATCTAGAGAGTTAAAAAAAGAAATTACTAAGTTTGTAGTAATCAGATCCCTGGACTAGCTCTCTAATTCCTCCTTTAGAGTTGTAGGGGCACCCTTCAGGAACAGTAGAATTCTTCTAATGCTACCAACTTTAGTCCCCATTCTGATATGTTCTCACCACTATCAATAACCAGTTATAGTTAGTGTCTCTTCTGTATCACTGAATAATTAACATTAGCTAGTGACTAGTCTCTAATGAACATCAATTAGCTTTTTTGCAAAGGTACTGAGAAAATATAGGAAGTATTATATATATACACATATACATATATATATACATATACATATATATATATACATATATATATATATACATATATATATATACATATGTAGATGGCAAATTCTAACTCCATCCAGCAAAACTGTGGAGAGAATAGATAATAAAATCCAAGCCATAGTGAGAATAGATCCCAGTAAAATCAAAGCCATAGTCTAACTAGAGTCAGACATGTAGCTCTATGATCTCATCAGATGTTACCCCTCCCTGCAGCATCTGGTAGTAACTGGTTATTCTTGTTAAACCCATTGAAGCAAACATTGCCCCTGAGAATCTGGATTAAATGGGTATATATTTACCTGTTGATTTATTAGCTTATAGAAATTATTATGTAGATTCAAGGTAAACGAGATTGCATTGTCAATCATTTACCTTCAACTGTGTATGTAGAAACTTGTGCAAAATCCCCAGCTTGCTTTTCCCTCATATTNTATATATACATATATATATATACATATGTAGATGGCAAATTCTAACTCCATCCAGCAAAACTGTGGAGAGAATAGATAATAAAATCCAAGCCATAGTGAGAATAGATCCCAGTAAAATCAAAGCCATAGTCTAACTAGAGTCAGACATGTAGCTCTATGATCTCATCAGATGTTACCCCTCCCTGCAGCATCTGGTAGTAACTGGTTATTCTTGTTAAACCCATTGAAGCAAACATTGCCCCTGAGAATCTGGATTAAATGGGTATATATTTACCTGTTGATTTATTAGCTTATAGAAATTATTATGTAGATTCAAGGTAAACGAGATTGCATTGTCAATCATTTACCTTCAACTGTGTATGTAGAAACTTGTGCAAAATCCCCAGCTTGCTTTTCCCTCATATTTTCTTTTCTTTTTTCTTCTTTTTTCTTTTTCATCCCACCAAATTCACTTCCAAATGCTCCATAACTGCTGGAGTAGTTCCAATACTAGATCAGGTTAATCAGGTCACTCCTCAGGACTGTACTGTTATCTCACCTACTCTTCTGCTGGCAAACTCTGGTATGGGCTCCAGTTCCTAAACTTCTAGTAAACAATCTTCTTATGTTTAGAAGTTCATAAGGTCATAGACATGTCTAGTATTCCTTCATTAAAGAGCAGGAAAAAAATCAGTACAAGGTGGGAAACAACCATAGCAGTGATCATGATGGCTTCTTAGTGTCTCCAGATGAAAGATAAATGAAGTCACCTCTCCAACCCAGAGATCCATTTGTCCTCTTTGCTCACCACAAAAGATGGACAGAGAAGCTGATTTAGTGACTGTTGTATCTATACATAATTCTGGCTCAGAAGTCAATCAAAAGATCCTTTTAAACTCAAACACAGCCACTGCTGAATACTAAAGATAAAAAGAAAGGCAAAAGCAAGTCTCTGCTCTCAAGAAGCTTACAATCTAATGGGTGGAGGAGAGAAACAAAAAGCAAATGACACATAAATAAATGATATCCTGGATAAATTGGAAATAGTCAATAGAGGGAAGGTACTAAAATTAAAAGGAGTCAGAAAAGACTTCCTATAAAAGGTATTATTTTAGCTGGGACTTTAAGGAAGCCAGGGAAACCAGGAAGTAGAGATGAGGAGGAGAAAATTTCAGGCTTGAGAGACAGCCAGTGAACATGCCTGGAGCCAAGAGATAGAGAGTCTTGTCTATGGAACAGCAAGGAAGACAGTATAGATGTAGAGGTGTAGAGGAATAGCAGGTTATAAAAAGCTTTGAATGAAAAATGGGATTTTTTTTTTAATATTTGATCTTAGAGGTGACAGGGAGCCATTGAAGTTTACTGAGGGGGGCAGGAGATGAGGGAAGTATGTGAAATGATCAGACTAGAAGATCATTTTGACAGCCAAGTGGAGGATAGATTGGAATAGAGAGAGATTCATGTCACACGGACGTATCATCAGGTTATTGCAATAGTCCAAGTACAAAGTGATGAAGGCGGGCACCTGAGTGGTAGCACTATCAAAAGAGATAAAGGAGTATAGTAAAGAGATATTACCAAAGATAAAATCAACAGATTGTAGCAAAAGATTGGTTGGAGGGTGGCTGGGTGAGACAAAGTGAGGAATCAAGAACAGTATCTAGGTTATGAGCCTGGGCGAAGACTTGAGGTAAGAAGACCAAAAAGAAGACTTGTAGTAGTCCAGATGTGAAATGATTAGGGCTTGTACCAGGTAATAGCAGTGTCAGAGGAGGGAAGGTCTAGACAATCTCTGAGTGTTCTTTTTTACATAAAATTTTTCTAGGTGCATGAATAATCTAGGACTTCCCCAGTTTTCTCCATGGATCCCTTCCATTCATTGAAAAGGCAATCTAAGTGGTATTCTAAATTCATCAGCAATAGAACATGTAGTTTCAATTTGTTCAATAAACAGAATCAGGTAAGCCTTGAACAAGTATCATGTCCTGAAAAGAGCTTTACCACTTAGGATTGATTTCTCAGGATTTCCAGTCCAATAAGCTGTGGGAATCCAATAAGAGAAACAGTCTCAAATAGATAAAAATCTGAGCCTCCTCTTTTGACCCCTTTTGTGATCCACACCTTTTCTTGATGAAAAGTATTGTGACCTTAATGAAAAGCTTTAAACTCCTAGCAAACCAACAGTCAAAGAGGTTAACATTCTCTCCTTTGGTCAGAAATACAACTGTTTTTGTTTCAAAAGTAGTTTCTAGACAAGTCAAGGTCAATAATGGACAAAATTTAGACAAAACCTCCTCCAGTGGGGGCTATTTGTCCCTGAGAAAATATTCCCAGACTTAGCTTTCAATTATGGGCCAGCCAAAATTCAGCCTTGGCCTTGTTTTATTCTGAAGCCAATGAGACCTTTTGTGTTTTGATATGACATAATCTATATTTCTGTGCAATTGTGAAGTTTTGGGGGGTGTTTTTGGGTGAAAGGGAGTTTGAAGTTTCATATATAATAAACTTATGGTACAATGGCATTTCGGAAAAGCAGCTATGAGTTAACAGTCAAGATCGTCTCCCATATTCCATTACTTCTTATCAACTAAGCTGTCCTTATCAGATTATCAGAGATGATAGATCTCGATAATAAGCCAACCTACTCATCATGGACTTGAAGTCCGATTTGTAATAAGCCAAGAAATCTGACTATTTAAAAAAAAAAAGAAAAGCATTTATCAACCAGACATTAGCCTTTAGGGATGCAAAATCTATACTTTTCTTCTTAGCCTCAATATAAATATCTATAAAAAGATTCAGTAATACATCAGGTATTGATACTTAAACATTCAACTGTATAAAAGTTATCTAAAAAGAAAATGGTTTGATATGTAAAGGAAACAAACCAGAAAAAATTATTCCATTTACAGCTTAAAACAAAAAAGAGAGAAAACTGCCATTTTTTTCTAGATTCTAAAAACTAATAAATCCAATAAAAAGAATCTCTGTTAAAGAATCTCTCCACTGGGTCCCTACAAGAATGAAGAATCAAATATTTATGCCAAATAAACCCCTATATCAATCCATGTAAGCTCTGAAGTCTCTTTCCCAGAAAAAACTTTTACTGATGAGTCAGGTCCACAAAGAGCTGATTAGCTAAATTAAGGATCTTCTCTGGATCTTGGAAACTATGAATATGACTTGTTTCAATATGTAAATATGAAAAGAATTTGGATTTGTTTGTTCTTTTTTCCATGCCTTTCATGTATGAATCTATTTTCCTTAATTTTGCCTCTGGTTAAATTTAGGCTCTGGCCTGGTTGCAAAGATTTTGTTAGCCATTTGCAGGATCTTCCTGGAGAGCCCAAAAGCTCTAGTTTCTGAAGATCTCTTGCAGATAAATACAAAAAGACACTTCCCCTCAAACTTCTTTACTGAGGTGAGAGACAATGGATGTGGAACAGACTTTTTCATAGTGTTCAACTTTTGGGGGGGTCTTTTTTATTGTTTATTGTAAGAGATGCTTTCTTGGAGGGATTGGAGAAGGAATCCAGTGGGAAATATAGGCAATATAAAAACAAAAGATATCTACAAAATTTTATTTTAGAAAAAAACTCTCTTGCTTCTGATACATTCCCGTATTAAAATCCAAACAACTTTGAGAGGTATCATTTTTAGCTTTATCTTTGTATCTTTGACATGTAACACAGTATTTTGCATATAATAAGCATTTAATAAATCCTTTTTGAGTTGAACTAAATTCTCTTATGGTTAAGCTGACTTCGTGACCATAGATAGTCATGTAAGCTCTCTTTCTTCTCTAGAATTAGCTGCTTCTTACTGATAAAAATTCATGCTTTCTGATGGAGCTCTCAACAAATTTTGCTTTTCAGATTCCCTGACTCCCAGTTCATAGAGGAACTGAGAAAATAGACACAATCTGGCCTTTTTCCTTAAGTCACTTCTTAGAGAGCTGAATCTTAGCTGCATTCCCTTCTCTTTGGTAGAGGATAAGAGAGTGTTTTCTAAACTCCAGTCTTGACAATAGAAAAAAGAAAGCAGGCACACACAATATACAATAATAAATCATACTACAAGGACAAAACATAGCACTACCTAGTCATTGGCTAATAAATAAATAGTTAATGAAGTTAATGAATATTAGGCTTAGATTCTCCACTACTTCAAAGGATATCCCAGCATCTCTGAATATCTTATGTAGAATTTTCTTCTTAGCCAGCATCTTCCAGGATTTGTTAGGAGATGTTCAATGTCTAGTTGTACCTGCTGACCTCTCAGTAATGGAAGGAAAGTATGTACTGTGTTTGAAAAGTGGCGCTCCTTGGCCCCCTGCTGGCTATGGTCTGCATCCTTCTTGCTTAATATTCTTATTGACAATGTTAAATGATGCCCTCCAACATGGATAACACGGATGATGATAATTTAGCAAGTAGAGACTCATTATACACCCCTGAAATCTACCTGCAGCACTAGAAATTCTGATTACCCTAAGCAACAGCCATGTAATTGGCCTCAGATTTGCTATGTGGGTTGAATGCAAACCTCCGCCTTCACTTCTGAACAAAAGGCCCACAGATTTAGTAATTATAAGATATTTTAGCTTTGTATTACTAGGTGCAATCTAGAAATCTATCTTTATATTCTTCTAGTGCCACTATATAACTAGAATCATGAAACATCCCAATAATCCACAGAATCAAAAGTGTTAGTGGTTGGAGACAGCTGAGTAGCTCAGTGGTTTGAGAGCCAAACCTAGAGATGGGAGGTCCTAGGTTCAAATCTGGCTTCAGATACTTCTCAGCTGTATGACCCTGGGAAAGTCACTTAACCCCCATTGCCTCGCCCTTCCTGCTCTTCTGCCTGGGACCAATATTGATTCTAAAACAGAAGGTAAGGGTTATTAAAAAAAAAAACATTTCTTAAGTGTCAGTGGTCCAAAGGGCAATAGAACTAGAAACTATAGGTTGTTGTATTTTACTTACAATGATTTACATTTAAAGTGATGTTAAAGATATAACCCAATAGATTTGTGATTGCAAAAGGAGATGAGCAGGTTCTAGCAAATGACAACACATAATAGCTCAGACATTGTATGATACTCTCAGAATCTCTGAAGATTAAAACAAAGGTCTTTGAAATAATGCAGTTTATAGAAGGTCATGAATAAGAATGACCTGGAATAAAAAGGCATATTTGGATTGCATTCTGCGCCACTGGAAGGAATACCCATTTCAATGAAATTGCAATTCCATTGGAGTATTATTAAATGTAGGTAATGTAAAATTAAATATCTTAAAGTAGACTTTAAATTGGACAAGTCGCTAATCTCCCTAGACCTCAGTTTCCTCATCTATGAAATTAGGGAGTTGGGCTAGATGTCCTCTGAGTTCCTTTCTAGCTCTATATATCTGTATCTATAATTCTATGAACCAGCAATTATATACCCCATAGAGGATTTGCTTTCCCTGGTGCAATAAAATATCACTCATTTAGACAATGCAAGAACACAGGAAGGAGGCAATTCAAATTATAGAATGTATTTTTAAAAGGAATTATCTTACTATTTTCATATATACTCAAATTGGTCTGTGATCTAAACAATTCAGAATCCCTCTGATTCAGATTGTTGTCTATCCATACCTGCCCATCCCATACAACTCTTGAATATATCCTCTCATAAATATACCACAGGATATCCGCCCAACATATCAGATATCATTGCTTTTTCCTAACATTAAGAAATAACTTTTCCATGTGAAAAGTGTATTATCTCTTCTTATAAAATTAATGATAATATTTTTACTACTGTTCTTTGGAGTTCCTCATTGATTATATGTGGTTGCCGGCTGACATATACCATAGGCTTCTCCATGGTACTCCGTCATTTTTTAAAGTCTTTTGATACTGTTATATTCCATGTCTTTCTGGCACAAAAAGTGTTGATAATATCATTAGAAAATTATTCTAAAAATATAGGTTTTTGTTTTTATGGGCCATGGAATCATAAAATAACTTTGCCATTTCCCAAAGGCAGGGTAGCTAGGTGGTACAGTAGATAGAATGTGAATCTGAAATCCAAAAGACTCATCTTCCTGAGTTCAAATCTATCTTCAGATACTTAGTAGGTATGTGACTCTGGGCAAGTCCCTTAACCCTGTTTGCTTCCATTTCTTCATCTATAAAATGAACTAGAGAAGGAAATGACAAGCCACTCCAATACCTTTGCCAAATAAAACCCCAAATGGAGTTGTGAAGAGTTGGACATGAATGGAAAAAATGACAAGAATAACACATTCTCAAAGACAATCTCATCTACTCTCTTCCTGTTTAACTCTGTTCTTTCTGTCCCTAATGTGTATACTGATGTATGCCAAGTCTATAGATTGATTGTCCATCTAAATACAAGTCACATTACATATTTAAGCCAAATTACTCTAACAATTTGTTGCCCTTAGAAAATATTTCAATAAATAAGTAAAACTAACATTAATTTCTTTATATCAAGTTCTGAAATGTTTAAAGGATTTAAATAGTACTTCTCTCTTTTCCAAAAACAAAGGAGAAATTTGCCCTCTGTTTTTACATTACAGTCATTTCTGGATATAAAAGATAACTCCAGAATTGGAATTGAACCCTTCCTTGTAAAAAAGTAAAATACATAAGCAAAAACAACAAAAATAAAAATTCCTGACAACAGTGTCTGAAGCATGGCATACATAGGACAAAGAGAAATAACCTGGAAGAGATGGCTTCAAGTCCTGCCTCTGACATATACTAGTCATGGTAGTAGGCAAATCTCTTAGTCCTTCAGTGCTATGAGACAAATCTCTAATACTACAAATTGCATAGAAAGTACTGATTGGTGGCAGAGGAATTTCCTCATCAGGAACCATGTAGAATTATGAAACCACAAGTCTGATCCATAACACAATACTGCCCGCATAGGAAAATGCATGGCAGGTTCTGCCTTCCTATCTCCTACTTCCAGGAGTCATGCTTGATTGTGTTTTCTTCAGGAATATTATTGCTTTTTCCTTTTAGTGATCTTTTCATTTGCATTGCTGTAGTCATTTTGTACATTTTCTTTTAGTTGTGCTTATTTCACTTTATATTGATTCATATAAATCTTCCTGTTTCTCAGGATTCATTATCTTTATAGTTTCTTAAAAAAAAAAAACCTGTCTTAGTAACAACTCCTATCACAGAAGGGCAAGAGCTAGGCAAATGCAATTAAGTAACTTGCCCAGGGTCACACAGGTAAGCAAGCGTCTGAGGTCAAATTTGAACCCAAGTCCTCCAAACTCTATCCACTAAACCACCTACCGATTCCTGTAGTTCCTTATAAACAATTCGTTTTTTAGTTTTGTTTAAGTCATTAATTTTTATATTCTATGAAAAAAGTGTTTGAGAAAAGTTAAACTTTAACCCAGATCCTGAATTAGATTGTAATGATTTTGAATCAGTGAAGTTAGTGAGGTTTTGCTAGTCTTCATAGGAAGAGGAAGTTTATTTTAAAATAACATTAAATATGTATATTTTAGATAACAAAAATTATACTTCTGTTAAAATATAACAAATCGAAATGGATTTGGTAGCCATAGATGATTACAAATGTCCTTACTCTGACAGAGGTTTCACCTTTGCCTTCATTTTATGTGTGCAGTGTTTACATAAACTTTAATTTGATGATGAAATTTCTATTTGTTGATGTAATCTAAGCTTGTATCAAATGACATGTTTTGGTGAGTAAATTATTAGTAGGCCAAATCCCATATATCACAAATAGTAAAAATGAAAGTTTAATAGTATATTTGAACCATTAAGAATCTTATCATAGACAACCTCTAATACTGATTTCTCAGAACCAACATTAGCATTAGAAATAATTTCACTGTATTTAATGAGTGGTCAGTTAAAAAGATGATTTTGATAAAATGCAAGTAATATTCAGCACAAAAATTTTGTGGCCAAGTAACCTCCCCTTTTTACTTCCATCTTGGAAGACATTAAGCCCTGTATTGTTGGTGTTTGTTTTAAATTTGGCAGGGCAAGAACCTCTAATTTCACTGCAGAAGGGAACTCTAGGTTGGAAACTTCCTCATCCTATGAAGACTAGCCACTATCTATACCTGAGAGCCTCTGAGAGTTATCTGGGGGCATGGGGAGTCTAAGTCTCTGGCCATGTCAACATAGCTAGCATATGTCAGAGACAAGATTTCGATCTAATCCCCTCTGACTTCCATGATAGATCTCTATCTACTGTATTCAGTCAGTTAATAAACATTTATTTAGTGCTTGGTACTGTGCTAAGTACTGAGGAAATCCAAGCAAAAGATGGTCTCTGTTCCCAAGCAAACTCATGGGTACAAACAAGCATTCATTCCCCAAACTCTGAACTCTGCTGCCTTCCAAATATCTAGGTGCCTAACTCCTATTTCTCTTAGAATACAAGTATCTGGCTCTCCAATGTCTATTCCCGTCTGGAATCCTGGCATCTACTCTCACAGCACTATTCCCTATTGGGATTCAGACAACAATCTTCCCCTTCCTAGTTCCTTTCAGAAACCTGAGAGTTATTCCCTTCAAATACTCAGGTACCTGCCCCTTTGCTCCTGCCCCCTTTGAAGCATACTCATATGACATCCCATTATTTACTCTTTTCAGGGACATCTGTGCCTGGCCTTTCACTATTAATCTCCTTTGAGGATCCAGTCTTATAGCCCAGATTGTTCTCCCTTTAAAGAGTCAGATATCCCAGCACTTCAGAGTCTATTTCTTTAAAGGATTCAGGCTTCTAAATCAAACTCCCTAATCCCTTTGACAAGGATTTTTTCATCTTGGATCTGTGAATTTATTTTTAATAACCATATTTCAATATAATTGATATCCTTTGTAATCCCATGTATTGTGCACATTTAAACCACTTATTCCATGGAGACATCCGTAGGTTTCACTGGACTGCAAAGAGGTCCAGGATGCAAAACAGATTCAGAAGTCCTGTTTTGGAGGTCCCAGACACTCATAACCTAAATTTTCCTCTTCCTCATCAGTACAGGGGCATTCATATAACCTACTCCACTCGAGCTCTGGTCCAATGCTAGCATCACCCCACTAGTCAATTCCATTGAGCTTCTGCACTGCCCAGCAGCTCTGTGTTACTTACCTCTACAACCCGTCACCCTAAAATTAGACAAATATCACATTGAGGAGTCCTTCTACCTGAGAACACAAAATTAAGTGACGTTTATCATCAGTGAAGTTGGATTTGGAATCAAAAGATACAGATTCGAACGCTGACTCTGCCACTCGCTCCCCTCTGCAACCTTGGTTGAGTCACTTAGACAGTATGAGATTCCGTTTCCTATCTGTAAAATTAGAGCTCCAGACTATCTGACCTCTAAGATCTCTTCTACTTCTAAATCCACAATTCTATGATCCAAGATTTTTTATTAAAAATTATGGATGTAAAAGAGGCTTATACTTCAATTAACATCCAAATAATATAAATTCTTTGTTTTGTTATAGTATATCTTTAAAAACTACCACTAGATGGTGCTTTCTTCACTACCTCTAAAATCTCTAAAGTTCATTTACTCTGCCTCTCAGTAAAATTTGAGATGGTTCAAGTAAAGTAGTGCATTTGACTCAGGATGTCCCTGGATATAAGGAATTTACAGGGACTGATCTTTACTAATAAATGGAAAAATACCAGGCTAGCTTTAAAGCCTCTTTTGGAGCTGGCAATTTCCTTACAAACTTTTTTAGAAGTAATGATTCATATGGCTTATACATAAGAAAAACTTAGAAAATATCATAATGAATAATGACATATTCAAAAATTCCATATTTATGAAAAGGTATTCAAGAAATGTCTACACTAGTAGTGATAAGCTTATGAAAATGCCAGAATTTTGTATTTGTCTTCTCTAAAAGATAGCTGAAATTCTTTGGCAACATACAAATCAAGCAGCAGTTATTAAGTGCCTACTGTGTGCTAGGCACAGTGCTAAGGGTTGGGGATACAAACATAAAACTAAGATCTTCCCTACCCTCTAAGAGTCTGCATTATGCTGGGATCTGTTATATACAGAACTACATGATGATCCTTCAACTAACAGATGAAAATGATGAAAACATGATCTATTTTAACATAGAAAGCTGGAAAAGAAAGCTGCTTTCTAGCTAGTTTCTAAAACTATTTATAAGCCATCGAATTGCCAGGCAATTCATTGTTATATAAAGAATGCAAAAACACAACCTGTAATTAGAGGGAGTGTAAAATGGGATATTTGTGGATGGGTGGAGGTTGCTTGCTTATTTGTAGATCAATAACATGCTTTCAAAGGGTGTTTTTACTGTCAGTAACATTCCTGGTAATCAGGAAGAAAATAAAGCCTGAAAAGATTTTCATCAATCCGGAAATATAAAACCCAATGAAAACTAATTGACCAATTTAAGCACCATTTGATTCTGAATCTTTAAGATTAAAGGGAGAAAGTATTTTCTAAGTGATAGGTTCTTACTGATTACTGTTAAGCTGATAAATTCAACTAATAACTATTATTTTTATTATTAAATATCCATGTTCTAGTTGTGATTTCACTTGTCCCTGGCATCAAAGGTCAAGACTTCTAGCAAGGGCACATGTTCTAGAAGATCTATCTAAATGGGTGTGGCTCCAGAATCTCTGGGTGATGTTTATCATTAATAAACCTGGGATTTGTGGGCCAGAAGGAAGTGAGAGAGGAAATAGGGTTAAGACAGAAAGATTACATTGGAAAAGAAACAGAAAGGTGATAAGCAAGTTAATGGCCTAGAAGTTCTGGCAAGCTAGGAATACCTCCTTCAGTCTCAGCCTACAAAAACTGAAGGTTCTGTTCCTTTCACTCACCTGCCCTTTGGCAGCCCTGTCTGTCATGTCCCTCAGGGATCATCTCCCATTTGTTTAAGTAGTGGTCCATTAAATAGAAAAGCTTGGAAAATGGCAAATGATATCTAATACAAAAGCATAAGATGTAATTCCTTATAAACCCATATTTTTTAAAAGATATATTCTCATGGTTTGTTTAACTATTTTATGCTAAGGTCAAACTGGGAGAACTGAAATTTTAGGGACCATGATAAAAAAAACAACAAACAAAGAGTTGTCCTGAAGGTATATTTACTCAGTAGCTACACTAAGGAGGGTCAGGAAAACTTCTGAATCAATCAATCCACCAACAAAAACTTCTGAATCAATCAATCCACCAGCAAACATTTATTATTTACTATGTGCCAAGCACCATGTTAGTTTCTGGAGGTACACATAAAAAAAAAAAAAAAGGAAGAAAGATTCCCTAATCTCATTCTAATGGAGGTGACAGAATATAAATAATTAATATGATACACACAGAGTAGTAGGAAGGTAATCTTAGAGGAAAAGGCACTAGCAGCTGGGTAGAAGGAAAAGACCTTCTGCTGGTTATGATTTGAGTTAAGTCTTCAAGGATCCTAGGGAGTAAAATGAGATGGAGAAGGAAATGGCAAACCACTCCAATAACATTACCGAGACTTTTCCCTCAAGTGGGGTCACAAAGAGTCAGACACAACTGAAAATGACTAACCAACAATACCCATAACTAAAAACACACACACAGGGGCAGCTGGGTAGCTTAGTAGATTGAGAGCCAGGCCTAGAGACGGGAGGTCCTAGGTTCAAATATGACCTCAGACACTTCCCAGCTATGTGATCCTGGGCAAGTCATTTGATCCCCATTGCCTAGCCCTTACCACTCTTCTGCCTTGGAACCAATACACAGTATTGACTCTAAGATGGAAGGTAAGGGTTTAAAAAAATAAAATAAAAATAAAAATAAAAATAAAAACACACACACATTGCTGTATACTACTCCAGTTGTCAGTGAAAAGGTCCTCTCTCCTATTGGGGAAGAAAGGAACCACAGGATGCATGGGATGACTGCCACCCTTTCCCTTCTCCTAGGGAAAAAAAAGTTGCTAGGGAATCTGGGAAAAAGAGGTAGAGATGAAGCATTATTGGTATAAAGCCTGAATTCCTACAATTAATTGCATTCCTGTAATTAGTAAAATACTAATTGATTCCTTTGCTCCTGTAGTGATTGGAGTTGGGAAGTTTATATTAAACAAATGAACTTCCTGATTTCTTCTCTTGTGGTTCAAGAATAGAAGAAAAAACAAGGAGTCTTACCCTTAGGGGTAGGCATTGAGATTTACTGTAGTTTCTAATACTGTAGCTACTATTATTGAGATCACCAGGATTTTAAAAATTAAATTATTGTTCTTTCAAAATGTTGAGGTCTAAATGATTTGCTAATAAGAACTGGA
This sequence comes from Gracilinanus agilis, assembly GCF_016433145.1. Taxonomy (NCBI): domain Eukaryota; kingdom Metazoa; phylum Chordata; class Mammalia; order Didelphimorphia; family Didelphidae; genus Gracilinanus; species Gracilinanus agilis. Next base: position 1,155,785 of record NC_058136.1, on the reverse strand, counting down.
AATTAAAGGGATGTCCATTAATTGGGGAATGGCTGAACAAATTGTGGCATATGACAGTGATGGAATACTATTGTACTAAGAAATAATGAACAAGGGGGCAGCTGGGTAGCTCAGTGGATTGAGATCCAGGCCTGGGGACAGGAGGTCCTAGGTTCAAATCCGGCCTCAGACACTTCCCAGCTGTGTGACCCTGGGCAAGTCACTTGACCCCCATTGCCCACCCTTACCACTCTTCCACCAAAGAGCCAATACACAGAAGTTAAGGGTCAATGGGGTGATTAGGTCTTCTCTGAATGCTTTGAATATCAACAGGCCATCAGGCCATCAGGGCTGTAAATCAGGGCTGGGATGTAAATCTTCTCCTCCTTCTCAAGTCCAAAATTGATCTGCTGCTCACTTGATGAGCTAATAAATGACACTTTTCCTCTAACAATTCAGAATCTCATACTCCTCTTGTATTTTTAATTTAATGGAAACCCATGGATCCATTTACTGTGGAAATTCTTGCTGATATACAGATTTGAAATATATATTAAAAAACAAACAGTAAATCTATTTGTTATTTCCTGAAGAGACCTACTGCATAGGTGACTAAGTTGAGCCTTTGCTCACAACAAATGTCCCTTAAAAACAGGTAATTCTGCTATACCAAGACATATACACACCTAAAAATCACCCAATATGCAAAATTTGGCAATAAACCCCACAGAGCTTAAGGGGGGAATGGGTTTAGAGATAGAAAACTCAACTTTGGTCCCAGGGAAACCAGGGACCTGCTATGACATGAGAAACCCCCTACTATGAGATCTGGGTCCCTGATAATAACAGTCGAGATTACCCTATGACCAAGAATGGGAGACTTTTGGTACCTTCCCAACAATGCCCAACCTCTTTCCAAGGCTGCTGTGGATCACAGACCCAGCTTTTCCCTGGGGAGTAACTTAGGGGTGCTGAGAGTCAAAGGCACTGTGTTAGGTGGGGATAAGTTGGGAATCTCCTGGTCTTCCCTTCCCTCCTGTGCCTGCCTCTTCAGGCCCTCACTTTTCCCTCCCTCACTGTCATCTTTCACTCCAGTAGTTCTCACTGCATTCTAGAGGATAGTCAACTGCAACCAGGCACTATTTCTTCTTTCCACAAACCCCATTATATTCTGGCAGCACCCCTCTCCAAGCCAGTCTGTGGATATTGCCCTCTCACGCACACACAACTCATAGGACTTGATAACTAAATCATACATAAACAAACACAAAATTCTAATTCTCAAACTATTTGCTAATATATCAATCCTGTTAAAAACAAAGTTGCATTTCCAAAATGTTATAACAAAACTGATTATACTGTTTGTCCATTTCCACAGAATAGTAATGTAATAATAAATGCATGTACTCTAACCTCATCTCCTCTTTCCAGAAAAGGGGCCTTATATTTCCAATTATCTCCTTTCATCTCTCCTACTTCAGAACCTGTCAGGCTAGGTCTGAAGGAGTTTCTTTCACCTATCCAAATTAGGTATCTTTATTTTCTGGTGCTTCCATTAAGTAAGCACAGAGGTAAGTGTGAGTGGTGAATGATTCCTTAAGGCTGAATTTAATGCAGTATAGAATTCCTAGTTCTGCTGCAGGCATAAAATGACATTGAAAAAATTATTTGACGTCATTTTTGCCTTTTCTTCTTGCCCTTTGGTCAAAGTGTTCACTAAATCTTGGCCGTGAATTGAAGCCCCAGTTATAAGAGGATCTGTGCCAGAAATCTGTGGGATATTATCTTCAAAGTTGCCACCCACTATTTGTAGAATGACAGTCAGTTTTAGGATCGAGTGATGTCTTGAAAAGTGGTTTACCACAACAATTATGATAGAATATCCCTGTGACACTGTTAGATGGTTTAGTAGATCGAGAGCTAGGCCCAGAGATGGGAGGTCCTGGGTTTGAATCCTGCCTAAGACACTTCCTAGCTCTGTGACTTTGGGCAAGTCATTTAATTCCATTTGCCTTGCCCTTACTGCTCTTTTGCTTCTGAAGATACAGAGAAAGGCAAAAAACCTGAACTCATCCAACAGGGAAGACAAAATGCAAACCATTGTGCACATAATTACAGGGTAAATGGAAAACAATCCCAGAGGTGAGGGACTGGAAAGCCTCTTGCAGAAGGTAGGATTGGAATTTATTCTTTTAAAAAAGTTGGGGGAAGCCAGAAGAGGAAAGGGAAGAGCATTCCAGGCATGGGTGCAGTCAGCGAAAAGGCAGGAGTTGGAAGAAGGAGCATCATATCAAAAGAACAGCAGGAAGGCCATTGTTATTGATTGCAAGAATAAATGGAGGGGAGTAAAGCATAAGAAGCCTGTAAAGGCAGGAAAGGTCAGGTTCCAAGGGGGCTTTAAAAGACAAACAAAATATTTCATATTTTATCCAAGGGGCTAATTTCTAAGGTCAACTTACAGCTTTAACATGCCATAATTCTATTCTTCTTTGTAAACGTTTCCTCTGTTCTAACCTACGAAACAAACACTTGAGCCAAAATGGTAAGGAGGTCTGGATTTTAAAACCATATAAAAGTATTGTTCATTGTGATTTCTTTATTACATCCAGCAATGACCTCTTTGCCCCTTGCAGCCTCAGGTAGAGATATTTTCAGCTCTTTCTCTTTCCCATAACTCATCTATGCACTTAAATTTTTCTGTACATAGTAATGGTAGACTTAAGCTCCTTTAGTGATCAAGGTATATATGAAGAAGATTCTTAGACCCTCCTATGATCTTGGAACCTTTTATGACTGAGTTGAGGAGTTACTGCCCAGATCTCACATTGGAGAGTTGCTAGGACTGACTCCACCAGTAGGTTAAATGATTCGAGTACTTACATTTGTAATAAAGGTAACAAAGTGAAAAAGGGCCTACATACTGATGCATTTGATCATACTCTGGGGATCTTGACATCTCGTAGTAGTTTCTAATTTTCCTGACTACAGGCTGCCTTTCTCATCCGGAACCCTGAGACTGGTGAGAATGGCCAGCTAGATAACATGGGCTCCCCCATGAAAGTATGGGCTGTGATGTGTTGTCTCCCACCAGGTCTTAAAATCCTGCTTATATTAGATAGCTCCTAGGTGCATGCTTCTGAGATTTTATAACATTTCCATTGAAATAATTCCCATAGGTTTTACAGGAAAGGTGTCTTGCTAAATGATCTTGAGCTCTTTACTCAGGCCCTTGAAGGTTTCCCTAAGAATTCCTTCTCCTAGGCCAAAGTGGTTCTTAGTTGAAATTTTTTCGTATAATAAAACCCCTGATGTTCCTTCTCTTTTGCTTAGCAGAGAACCTGTAGTATCCCTTACTCTGACATTCAGATTAAAAAGGATAATAAGGGTCAATTAGGTGGCACAATAAATAAAGAGCCGGGCTTGGAGATGGGACGTCCTGAGTTCAAATGTGGCCTTAGATATTTCCTAGCTTGTGAACATGATTTATTGTTCAGTCTCTCTCTCTCTCTCTCTCTCTCTCTCTCTCTCTCTCTCTCTCTCTCTCTCTCTTTCTCTCTCTCTCTCTTCCCCTTCTCTCTCTCTTTTGATATTATTTTGCACATAATGTAATTTATATTTGCCTACCTAATTTCATATTATATTCCTTCCCTACCTCCTTTTCTACCTTACCATGCACATTTACATATACACACAGAATGAGCCCCCTTCCCCCTCCACTTAGCAAAGTCCCCAGGCAGTAACTTCACCATTTAATAGAATAAAATAGAATAGAACAGAATGGAATTGTCCAATCTCCTAGTGTTTGCCTGAAACTTTTTATTGGCATTTCATATTTGTATAGATCAAGTTATTAGAATTTTTTTTTAAATTCTGCATTTCTGCAACTTCCATCCACATTTTCTAGTTCTCCTTTGTGTAGCCAAGTTTAACTAATCCAATCCTTCTTCCACATGTTAGTTCCTCAGACGTTTGAAGATAGCTGTCAAGTCTCTAGCTAAGTTCATTTCTCCAGACTAAATACACCTAGTTCGTCTAGTAGATTCTCATGTGTCTGGATCTCTAGTTCCCTCACCATTCCAGTTACCTTCTTCTAGATGCTTTCCTATTTCCTAAATTTTGGTTTGGGTTTGGGTTGGTTTGGTTATGCCTTATTTTGAGGTCCAGAACTGTGATTTCAGCAAAGCAAGTAACTCTAGGAAAATAGATACCCTCTCCCAATGCAGACTAGCAACTCCAGTAACTGAACACTTTTAGCAAACTGCTAAAATGCCTTGGACACTGAACGCTTCAGTGGTTTGCCTTGTGTTACCCAGTCAGCATTCATCAGCTACTCGAATATAGCATTCTCGTGGCTTTAGGACCTGCCCTTTGCTCATCATTTCATGCTGCCTCTCTAAAATGTGGTATTCTTCCCCTCTACCCAAAAAAAAAAAAAAAAAACCCACAGTGCTCCAAATATGATCTGACTG
>NC_058136.1:1130515-1150837 GCF_016433145.1 Gracilinanus agilis | reverse complement strand
CTTTGGATGTTACCACACTATTTACCTGGTTTCCCATGTTCTAAATTTCCTCCCTTGCTTTTCATAGACAATCAATCAATTACCAAGCCAATGTGTATTCTATCATAAAAGTAGCTTTCTCACTTCCATCCTACTCTCTCTATTACCATCACCACCACCTTAATATAGACCTTCATTACCATCCCACTGAATTATTGCAACCTCTTCATTCTTTCTCCCTTCAGTGACAGGATAATAGCTCCAGAGCTGAAGGGACCTCAGAGATCATCTAGCCCACCGTTTTACAGAGGAGGGAACTCATTTTCATTCAGTAAGCAGCATACATTAAGCATCTACTGCATAAGGCACATAATAAATGCTTAACAATATATTTGCTGTGCTGCTGCCAGAATAATCTTTCTTGTTTATAAATCTGGCCATGTCACTTGACTAATTAAAAAAATATTTTGTGACTCCTGGTGGTTGGATATATAAAGTTCAATTTACTCTGCTTTTGTTGTTCAGGTTTTTTTTTAGTTGTATCTGACTCCTCTTGTGACTCCATTTGCAGTTATTTTGCCAAAGGCACTGGAGAGGCTTGCTATTTCTTTCTCCAGCTCATTTTACAGACAAGGAAACTAAGGCAAACAGGATTAAGTAACTTGTTTAGGGTCTAGGCACTAGTAAGAGACTGAGGCCAAACCTGAACCTAGGAAGATGAGTTTTCCTGACTCCAGGTCCAACACTCTATCTACTATGTCACCTATCTCCCCTACCTCTGATTGGCCCTCCATCATTTCCAGTCTTTTCTTATTTAATCTTTTCTATAACTTCTGTGCTCCAGCCAAATAAGAATACTCTCTGTTCCCCCACTCTAAATACATACATGCTTCACTCTCCAATCTCCATGTCTTTGTTCAAACTGCTTCATACAAGTGAAATGTCCTTTGGCTCCATATTTTTTCTGTTGAATTTCTACCCATTTTTTTAGACCTCAACTTTAATGATAGTTTTTCAGGAAGACTCCCCAGAACTCCTCTAGTTAATGACTTTTTCATCTGGATCTCTCATAACATTATTTTATGCTTCCCTAAGACACTCACCATATAATAGTTTTATTATAGCTATATGGATTTGCATCTTATCCCTATGGTAGGTTTTATCCTCCATAGGAGTGCTGTGTCTTATTGAAACTATACATCTTTCCTTATATGGAGCCCAGTGCTTTGCACATAGTGGGAGCTTAAATGTTTATTGAATGAACTGATGGAGTAAGTATTTAGTGATTGTTAGTGATGTGTAAATATTTACAAAATGTTCTATTATGTTTCTCTGTTTTACTGTTCTTATATCTCAGACCTTAGGCAAAATACCTGAGGTACTTTCCCATGTCAGCCAGTCTCAGCTGCATACCGTTCACTAGGGGATTCCTAGTCTTACAACTCATGAACTATTTTAAAGCCCAAAGTGTACAGGAATGTTCCTTGTAGAACCATCTTGTCCACTTGTGACATTCCAGTATCAGCTTCTTACATTCCTCTTCCTGATTCTCTTGGCTGCAAATTAAAATAACCAGCAAATATTCTTTTTGTTTAGATTTTATTAGTAGTATTATTTTTTACCAATTACATGTAATACATTTCCACTCAAGTTTTCCTAAGTTATATGATAGAACTTATCTCCCTCCCTCCCTTTCCTTCTCCGTCCCAGTGCTGGCAGGCAATTTGATCTGGGTTATACATGTATTATCATCAGCACACTTTCTTGACATGATTGTTCTTTTCCCCTTCATTCCGCTCCTTCTTCCCTTCTTTTTCTTCCTTATCAGTTCCTCTTCCCCCCCATCATTCCTTCTTTCTCCTCCATCCTCATTTCCCCTTCTCTCTGTTTCTTTGCCTCTGTCTGTTTCTCTCACTCTCTCACTATTTCTTTCATTAATAAGCCCTCCACCCTTTTTTATAGTAATGACTCTAGGATAGAAGGGCAAGGGCCGGGCAGACAAGGTTAAGTGACTCGCCCATGGTCACACAGCTAGCGAGTATCTGAGGCTAGATTCGGACCCAGATTCTTCCAACTCCAGGCCTGGCTCTCTATTCACTGTGTCGCCTAGCTGCCCCCCTCTCTCTCTTTTTAAAGATTATTTTTGGTGCCTTTCATTCATTTCTGGATATGTGTCTTACCCTTCATGAGTCTCTTGTAACAGAAAAACAGTTCAACAAAACTATAATAGAGATCATATCTAACACTATAAATTTTGCCCCAACTGTCTCTTGAAAGGAGAAAGATGTATTCCTCATCTGTTTTCTGGGGACAAAATTTCACTCCTTTTTTCTTTCTTTCTTTCTTTAAATTTTATTTTTATTAATGTGCAAAACACACTTCAGTATTGGTCATTGTTGTAAGAGCACATTCATATATAACCCAAACCCCAAAATAAAACCGTAAGTACAGTGATGTGAAAGATAGTATCCATTCAACTCCTTGGTTCTTTCTCTGGTGGTGGATAGCATTCCTGTCATAAGTCTTTCATGATTGTCCCAGCTAACTGCATTGCTGAGAGTAGCCAAGTTTTCACACTTGATTGTCATACAAAATTGCTGTTATTGTGTATAATGTTCTCCCAGTTCTGCTTATTTTGCTCTGCATTAGTTCCTGCAGATCTTACTAGCTTTTTCTGAAATCATCTTGCTCATCATTTCTTATAGCACAATTCACTCCTTTTTTCCTCATCATAATATGGGCTTCTTTGACTTCATTCTAGTGTTTTATTATCATGTCCAGTCCTAAACTACAATTTTTTGGGTAGTTAATACTCAAATGAATCCCTTATGTTATAACATCATTTCATCAATAGTAGCAAAAATCACTTTAAAAAAAAATTTGGATGCTATTGACTGTGACCACAAAGAATGCTAAAGTAGTTGACTCCAAAAGGGGAGTTACTTTGAATTACTCTTAGCTCTGGGTTTTCCACATTAATGAAAAGAAACAGAGACTTGGATAATCCAAAATGTGAATAAGGGGGCAATAATTTACAGTTGTCATTAAAATTTATTTTTGTATTTAAATATAGATATGATACATCTGATCTGGGAATCCACAGCCATTTATATGAAATGAGACAGACTAAGAAGATCTGTTAGAGGTGAAATGGGAAAGCTGATCAGATAGTCTACCCCTATGCTCAGTTCTTTTCTGTTCCCCTAAGGCATTTGAAGAATGATCATTACCACCTCTCAGATGGGTGAAAAACATTTGCCTGAGCTTAGCTACCTGTCTGGTACCCAAGAATAAATTGATCCACTTAACAAGGTTTTATTATTTTGGCCAATCCCATACTCATCAATGTAATTTCTTATTATGGGTCCTTTGCAAGGCTAAAGCCATGGTTGTTTTCTGTCTTCAGAGACTCATTTAAATGGAGTTTAGTTGGTTTTATTGGAGTAGATAGAATTCAGAGATTTCTCTTTAACTTAACCCTAGGTATATGTATGAATGTTATTGCCATGTACACATGTTAATCAAGTTTATTCATGTTAGAGGACATATAGATGAGTCATAATATATATTATTGTTATAGGTCACATATATAATGCAGATTATATATGTAACATTATGTATAAGTATATGTATATAAACATTATATATAATATTACATGCTATTTAATTTAATCATTATTAAGCACCTGTAATAGACTTCATTAAACTTTGGAAATAACAGTGACAAAAAATGAAGAACAATACCTGCCCTCAAGGAACTTACATTCTGCTAAATATAAGCTTATTTTTTAGGGGTATTGTTTCTTTACTCCTTCCCCAGGATCATCTACCTCAAACTGTGGAATTTATTCAATGAGTATGAGTCTCTGGAGTCTTGATTCCTATTAGGGAACCTTTGAATTTTTATTAAAAATTAAAATGTTTGCTGAGGAGTTGGCACGAAAGGATTCATTTATGTAGACTTTTTACTTAAATACACTGAAAAGGGATTGTTCTATTGTGGGCGATTCATGGCATCTGCTTGTTTTGGTACAAAGCATTAGATGTGCAGTTGAAGCTGTGTTTTTGCTTGAAGTTGCTACTTAAATTTCCCCCCCTACATTTGCTCTAATTTACAGAAGGAAAATATGAGTTCCCCTTGCTTTTTTTTTTTTTTTGAAGTCTTTTGCTGTATCACCACATGAAACTCCAAGCAGATGTCATAAAATAAAGTAAGCCTGAATTTGGATGTTAGTTGGTTGGAAAACTCCCAAGACAGCTGCTTTAGGAAGTATTACCAGAGGTTCAGTAGTTAGTACTTCATTAATTGGAAAGGTGGCATGTAGTGGAAAGAAGTGATGTTGGGCTGGTTACTGTACATGTTTATCTTTTTGGTCTGTCAAAGTCTTTACTTTTGGTCATTTTAAATCTTGCCAATGGAGGCAGATGGGATTTAGTATACTCATCAAGTTCTAAATGGGGAGAGAAATTGAAAGAAAATTGGGGTAGGAGAATGTGGAATAGAAAAGATGATGTGAGCCTTCTTGTTTTAAAGGAGTCTTGTGTCCGGTATTTGCATGTGTATACATAAAACCTTTGTTCAGATAGCTACTGCTCTGGGCCTATGATTTCAGTGGGATAGGGAACTTCTGGCATGGAAATTTCCTCCATCAATGGAACTCTTGATTGATTTATGATTTTAGAGACTTATCTAAGTCAGGGAGAGGTTTAGTGACAGTGATTATAGGCACCCAGCTGGTTATGTGTCAGCAGCAGAATTTGAACCTGATTCCAAGGCATTTTTATCATGTTACTCAGAAATAGAAGCAATTTGGAGAATATTTTTCATCAAACCTTTGGAAATATAGACTAGCCTTAGTAGTACTAGAAGAAAAGTGATGATCATTATTTTAGTAAATATATCAAAAACTCTTTGAAATGTCAATATTAACATTACCTAAATGAAATACTTGTGATTAAAACTTCAAGTAAATTGTCACAGTAACTTTAAATGCTTTGCCATTATACTTATGCCAGAAAATTCAGATTAAGATGCTTCAGAAATGAAGTTTAGATTTGGCAGAAACAAATCTTAGAAATGTTTTGGATGTGCTGCTAAGAGTCTTTATATTCTTTCATGCTTTTTGCATACATATATTTACATATATATAAATATGAATCTATGAAAATATGTGTTCACATACATATAAATATATGTATATATTTCATAGGTTTGAAATCTTACCAACTTAGGTTGTTTTGAAAATTGGTATGGTATATCATTATGCTTTCCTACTGATTCAATAATTGTCCAGTAAGTTTGGGTTATGACTTATTCCATTAAAATTCCATTTATTAAAGTACTAATATGACTTGGTATGAAGTGGTTTTTTTTTTGTTCTTTTGCCATAAAGCACATTGTATCCATATCTTACCTCTTCTTTGAGCCTTTTCTCTGCCTGCTATAGACAACTTTCTTCTCTAAAGTTCTTAGAGCACTTTTAGTTACTGCTATATATCATATATTATGACCTACCATATATCTCATTCTCTTATCTCCCATATGTCATATGAAATGTGTTTTTTTGCTATTGCAAGAATTGCAATTTAAACTCATAGTAATTAGCAGCTAGTGACTTGGTGGATGGAGAGCCAGGCCTGGAATCTGGAGGACCTGGGTTCATATTTGACCTCAAACTAGCTCTGTGACCCTGGGCAAGTCACTTAATCCCTATTTTTTTTTCTTTTTTTTTTTTTCTTTTTTTTGTTTAAACCCTTAACTTCTGTGTATTGTCTCATAGGTGGAAGATTGGTAAGGGTGGGCAATGGGGGTCAAGTGACTTGCCCAGGGTCACACACAGCTGGGAAGTGTCTGAGGCCAGATTTGAACCTAGGACCTCCCATCTCTAGGCCTGACTCTCAATCCACTGGGCTACCCAGCTGCCCCAAGTCACTTAATCCCAATTGCCTAGCCCTTGATGCTTTTCTGTCTTAGAACTGATATTAAGTATGTATTCATTCTAAGACAGAAGATAAGAGTTTTTTTTTAAAAAAAGAATTATAGTGATTAGAAGCATTGTAATAAATGGAAAAAACACTTATATTATCTATATGATCTTGAACATATAATTTACCTTCTTGTTACATCAGGCAAATTATTAAGACCATAAATTATAGATGAGTTGCTACACTTCATTGGAGAGAGTTTCCACACCAAGAATTTCCTTTGCCAATGAAGTCAGGGGTCTGAGCTTGTCAAAACTTTTAACTTTTTAATGTCTCTCTCTTGTTTCTTGAAATAACTTTTTTTTTTAAACCCTTGTACTTCGGTGTATTGTCTCATAGGTGGAAGAGTGGTAAGGGTGGGCAATGGGGGTCAAGTGACTTGCCCAGGGTCACACAGCTGGGAAGTGGCTGAGGCCGGGTTTGAACCTAGGACCTCCTGTCTCTAGGCCTGACTCTCACTCCACTGAGCTACCCAGCTGCCCATCTTGAAATAACTTTTAATGTCCTTGAAGACAGGAGCTGTGTGATTTTTGCATTACTTCTTTATGTGTCCTATATGGCAAAGCACATAGACCATGAATATTTGTGGCTTGATTCTGAAATATTTACTTGGACAGTCTTTTCTTCCTGGGCTTAGTAGTGAGGTGGAGAAAGGCATGGGGATCCAAAAAGCTAACTCAGCCTTGTAATTCTTAGTTTTTGTTTTGCTTTTAAAAGTTTTCCTTTCTCATTAATAGAGCATTCATATTGATGAAAGCTCTTTAATGTAATCATCATCATAGAAATTTCTTTGCAAATGTAGCTGTGATGATTATTACCTCCAAAACAAAGATTATCTATTTTTTTTTTGCATATTGACAACAGACTTTAATTTGGAAGTGAAGTAGACTGTGAGCTTTTTGAGATCAGCTGCCCTGAATTCAGTTATCTTTTCTGTGCTGATTTCTCAAGTCAACTTATCCCACCCAAACCACTCTCCTGATCTCATCCAGTCTTGCATTTCTAATTGGACATATTGACTTGTATGTCCCATTTTTGTTTTTCCCATTCAAATCTTCCTCTTTTCCTTACATTCCTATTGCTGTTGAACTTAGGTGTCATTCTCTAGTTTTCACTCTTTCTCACACATCTCTCCAATTTATTGCCTACTCTTGTTGATTTTACTTTCATATTATCCATCTCTTGTATATATTTTCTCCAATTCTGCCACTAGCCTGTTGGAGGTCTACATCATTTCACATCTGGACTACTACAGTAGCCAACTTTGCCTGTCTTTGGCTCAAGTCTCTCTCCTTCAGGATCAAATATGAAATCTTCTCTTTGACATCCAAAGTTCTTTATAACCTAGCCTGACTCTACCTTTCCAGACTTCTTTTACTTTATTCTCTCCCTGCATAACTGTAGTCCAGAAACACTGGCTTCCCTGCTATTTCTCACACAGTTCTTCCATATCCTGACTCCATACATCATTCCTACCCATTTTCTGTCTTTGGAATTTTCTCTTGCTCCATTGCTGTCTCCTGGTTTCCTGGCTTCTTTCATGTTCTAGCTAAAATCTGACCTTGTATAAAAATCCTTCCCTGAACCCTTTAATGCTATGGCCTTCCTCTTTATTATTTCCAATATTGCCTTTAGATAGCTTGTTTCTATGCTGTCTCCTTCATTAGATTGTGAGCACCTTAAGGGCAGGGATTCTTTTTTGCTTTTCTTTATTGTTGTTTTTTATTTTTTTCCCCCTGATTACATGTCAATACGATTTTAATAATAATTTCCTGACATTTTTACATCTATGTTCTCTCCTTCCCCTCCTCTTTTCCTTCTCCCCAAGATGGCAGATGATATGGCATAGGCTGTACATGTGCAATCCATATTTCCAAGTTTGTAACGTTGTGAAAGAAGACACATATTGCTTATACTAGGGAAAAATTCATGAAGGAAATAATGTGAAGAAAAATATACTTCGATCTGTATTCAGACTCCATTGATTCCTTCCATGGTGATACATAGCCATATTGACATGAATCTCTTGGAGTTTTCTAGGAAATGGGTAAGCCATTCCCATTTCATCATCGCACATTATTGTTGTTACTATGTACTGTGTTCTCCTGGTTCTGCTTACTTCACTTTTCATCACTTCTTATAAGTCTTAGCAGGTTGTTTTTTTGTGATCCTCCTGTTCATCATTTCTTATGGCACAATTGTGTTCCATTATAACCACATACCACAATTTGTTCAGCCATTCCCAGTTGATGGTCATTCTGTCAATTTCCAATTTTTTGCTACCACAAAAAGAGCTGCTATAAATATTTTTGTACAAATAGATCCTTTCCCCATATCTTTGATCTCTTTGGGATACAGATCTAGTAGTGGTATTGCTGGGTCAATTTTGTCTTTCTTTGTTTTGTTTTTTTAAACCCTTACCTTCTCTCTTAGAATTGATACTAAGTATTGGTTCCAAGACAGAAGAGGGTCAAAGGCTAGGCAATTAGAGGTTAAGTGACTTGACCAGGATCACACAACTAAGAAGAGTCTGAGGGCAGAAGAGAACCTAAGTCCTCTCATCTCCAGGCATCTGGTGTTATATTCACTGAGCTATCTAGCTGCCCCACTTTGCCTTTTCTTATAACTCTTCTGCTAAGCTTAATACCTGTAGCATAATAGGTCCTTAATGAATGTTGACTGATGGACGTTGTATTCTTCAGCTCTTAACACGATGCTTGGCACATACTTACTTGGCATTTAGTAATCCTGTTTTTTTTTTAATTAAAAATCTATCCTTGTAAGGGTAAAGGTAGATATCACATAATTTGCTTTTATTTTTAGATGGCTTTTAAGCTTTATTTTTATTGGTTTGGATATTATCAGCATAGCAATCAGTATGTTCCCATTTATATTATACCTTGTACTCATATATTTTGTACCTTATGTTCTTTGAGTCAGACTGTGGGGTTAATTGTGAAAGTGTTCTGGGGTCTACTTTGGACAAAATTTTTATGCTGATTAAAATAATGATGATTAACTTCTAAGAATGTATAGGTCTAAGACTATCTCTAAACTATTTTTCTTGTAGAATATTAAAAAGAAATAACCACAAGAAGTTAGGAGATTCTGTACTGAGATTTGCATTTTTCTTTTGGCCAACCTTTGGGTCTTTGTGTAGCTAAATCCTCTTTCATCAATATTACTTGATTTTTGGGGTTTGTTTTAGGATTTTTTTTTAAAAAACACATAGATGGCTCAGTGGATTGAGAGCCAGGCCTAACAATGAGAGGTCCTGGGTTCAAACGTGGTCTTAGACACTTGATAGCTGTGTGACCCTTGGCAAATTACTTAATCCCCATTGGCTAGCCTTTACCACTCTTCTGCCTAGGAACTAAAACACAGTTTTGACTAAAATGGAAGGTAAGTGCTATTTAAAAAAAATTTACCAACATTAGGTCACGGCTGATAATAAAAGCTATATCATAAAATAGTTAATTATCTACACCCAGACTGAGATCCTTCCACCTGATTTTTCAATGAATGTTTTAGAATAACCCCTGCAATGAAATGCTCTTGTGGTGGGTGTTCCAGGGTGATTACCCCCTCCCAGTTGTTTCATTATAGTAGCCAAAAAAACATGGGGTTCAGAGAAAGTAAACCTATAAAATCCCTATATATAGATTTTTTAGAAACATATTTCACTTATATTTTCCTTAACGTGTTTTGAGAAAACAGTTTGCAAATGGTCAGAGGAAGTATTGGTTTATTTCTTCATGCCCTTGTTCTCTATTCCAACCTTACAAAAGTTGGTTTCACCAGTGATAGGGCTTAGGATACTGCTTACTCAGGCCTTTCAGTATCTTTTGTTTCTTCAACAAAACTCTCTCTCATGCACACACTCCCACTGCAATCCAACCTTTCTCCTCTCTTTCACCCCTTTTCTTTGCCCAATGATTGACAGAAACTCTTGTTTAGCTTCCTGAGGCAGCCAGAATGAGGCTATTAGGCTTCTTTAGATATGTGTAGGAGTTGGGGATTCTGATCTTGGCTTTGAAAGGAACCTCAGAGCCCTTGGGAAAGTATTGAGAAGGGATAAGGAAAGGAAGAAGATAAGGTCAGTCAGGAAGCAAACATTTATTAAGGGTTTAAGATATGGCAGGCACCATCCTAAATTCTGGAGATTTAAAGGAAGGGAAAAATAGCCCTTGCCCTCAGCGAGCTCACATTTCAGTAGAGGAGTCCACATGCAAATAACGATGTTCATGCAAGATATATAGAGGTAGATAAAAGGCATTAGCATTGGAACAGTTCAGTGGATTGAGAGCCAGGCCTAGAGACAGGAGGTCCTGGGTTCAAATTTGACCTCTGACACTTTCTGGCTATTTGATTCTGGGCAAATTATTTAACCCCCAATGCCTAGCCTTTACCACTTTTCTACCATAGTTTGGTTTCTAAGAGGGAAGGTAAGGGAAAGAAAATAAAGGAAGGAAAAAGGAGGGGGGTAGGAGGAAGAGAGGGAAGAAAAGAAAGAAAGAAAGGAAGGAAGGAAAGAAAGAAGGGGAAGAAGGGAGGGAAAAAGGAAGGAAGAAAATAAAAAAGGAAAAAAGGAAGGAGAAAGACAGGGCAGCCAGGCATTAGCGTTAATAATTGGGAAAGGCTTTTAGCAGAAGGTGGGTTTTTATCTGAGACTTGAAAGAAACTAGGAGGTTGAGATGTAGGAGAGCATTCCAGGCATGAGGGACAAGGTTAGCCCTGTGAAATGGATCTGAGTATTAGGAAAGTAATGGGGCTTAGCAAGGAAGAGGAAAAGGATGGCAACAGAACTGTGAGCTTATAAGGAGGTCATCAAAAGCTAAAAGTACACAGACATTCTTTTAGCTAGTGATGAGTCTGTGTGTCCTAGTGTAAGCAAGGTTGTAATGTTTCTAGAATGAAATTAGCATCTTTGTAAAATATCCTTTTTTCAAACAGACTTTTGATTATTTCTACTTATATAATCAGGTCCCACATGTTTTGGGGGAGAGTAGTTTCTTTTACGTCTAGGAAATATTTACTGTACTCAATGTGCATTTCTGTGTCTTTCTCTTACTCTCACTCTCTTGCTCTCTGTCTCTCTTTTTCAGTTCAAAATCAGGACTTTGGTTTGTTTCTTAGGTTCATAAACTGAGTTAGAAGGTGGCATCAGAGGTGATTTTGGCCATATCCCTCACTGAGATCAGAAAGAAGAGACTTGCCTAATGATACATAAGTAGAATCAACGGAGGTTGAACCCAGGTCCTATAACACTTCAAACCAATGTTCTTTCCCCTATTATCATGCCACAGCTTCATAAGATAATTAACAACAAACTTTTTTGCTTATTCTATATACTATGAGTGATTTTCAGATATAAGGATATTTCTAGACCAGTTGGAAGCAAGGACAGAAGCTTTTGATAAAATATGAGTGTGAAGAAATAGGGTCGTAGCCTTGGAATAGGAAATACCCTCTACTTATTGCTCTTGACATGTAAGAAGACTCTGTCAGTTTGGAAGGAATTACAGAGACTTTTATTTCTCAGGCTAAGCCATGTAATTTGCATTTTAGAAACTGGATAAATTCATTTTGACTATGGGACCAGAAAAGGTCTCTGCCCAGTCAAGTTCAGCTATAAGTATTTTGTGGAACTTATTTGTGAGTATGATTCATAGAAGGGGATGGTAACTCAGTAACATGCCTTTAATGTATCAGGCTATCTAGCTGTTCACTCTGCTCTTGATCCAACAAACATTTACAATACTTTGTAAAGTTGTTACTCAAAAAAAAAAAATTGTAGCAGCAGGGATTCTCCGCAAGGTGCTCCTAATCCAAGGGAAGAAAGAAAAGAATTGCCTTTTGGGGTAGGAATTGGAAAAGTTGCAGTCTAATCCTTTGTCACTAACTGACCTTCAGCATTTGCATGGAGAAAATACTCGACCACTAAAAAGTTCCTCCTTAAAAGAAGCTAAGATAAAAATAGCTTTTATTTTAAATGTGAAACTTCTTAAATCATTTAACCTTCTTGAAGATCAGTATTCCATAAATGCAGTATAATGATGGCACTTTGCAGACATCATCTGGTCTCCTCTGAAACCTTTCCAATAGAGTGGTTGGTAGTAGTTGTTCTCATATCTGATTTACACAGGCGTTGAGGGAATGATTTTTGTCAAGGTCACACTGTTCAGTGGAAATAAGTGTTCTGAGTCCCAATTTGTCTTCTGCTTACTAATTATGGACTTCTGAATTGGTGGGAGTGAAAAAATTATTTTTGTGAATGCTATGGCACAAGCAGGTATTGTAGGGCCTCTATAATTCATTATAGTCCAAACTGTAACTTTTCAAATGTTGGTGGGCTACCAGATGGATGAAAGCAAAGGGTATGGAGACTAATGAAGTACTTTCATGGAGAAAGTTGGCAATCTTGATGGGCTCCTCAGAAAAATCTTTTAGTGACAGGCTATGAGATGGCACTATCTTTGAATCCATGACCAGGCTGGAGTAGGCTCTGCCTCATTGGTTTAAAAATTCAATAATTCTTCCATTCTTTATTTTTCTTGGGAGGTATTTATATAGTGTTAAATCTTGTGTCTTTAAACAAGGGAGGGAGAAGATGATCCATGTTGGGAACCCCTTTGGTGCAGGGGAAGAATTTGAGGGGCAATTGGATGTTCTGCAGAAGTCTGGAAAGAATGTGGAGAAACCTTCTGGGAAACAAAGAAGTGCTTTCAGTGAGTTGGTGTAAGATGAATCTTGTGGTTGATAAGGATAAGAGAAGGATCTTATTTCCTGAAAGCTCTTTGGGTGTGAATGCTTTTTCTTTGGCTGGTTCATGTCATTGGAGGATTTCCTCCTGCCTGTACAGTGTTAATGAACAAGAGAGTTGTTAGCTAGGAAGTCAAGCACCTCCTACCCCAAGCCATCTTCCTGGGAAAGACTGAGAAGCACAAGGACCTGCCCTGGTGGGTAGTGTGAGGATTTTTTTTTCTGGGGTTTTCTTACATGGCAGGAGCGTACAAAATGGGTTCTAGTTGGTAGTGGTGTTTGGCCGGGGAGGGGCAAATGTTGCTGATATTATGCCAGGACTACTTCCCTTTTGGGGGAAAAGATGGAAACTCATTTAAGTTTCCCTGCTGAACTCTCCTCTTGGTATTAATGGCAATGGCCTACTCAGGTAGAGGTGATAAGAGGAGGAGGGAGGAGAGACCAATTTTATATTTGAGACCAGAGTGATTTGGGAAGTGGAAAGCCAATCTGCATGGCTTCCTTCTTCAAATCCTCTTGGGGAGCCTCCCTTACAGCCAGATTGGATAGGGAAAGACATTTCCTGGGAGCCTGGGGTAGCAACCAGACACTTAGTCCAATTCCACAGCTGTGGCCAAGCTAGCCCCTCCTCCTAGGCCCGGCCCCAATCACCAATTTTTTGATACTGAGGCATACTTGGCTCAAAATAGCATTGCCTTTTTCTTTCTCATCCTCCCCACCCCTTTTCTAAATTGATGCAGTATCTATTGCGAGATTCCCTCTGGCTTTCTTAGGTCTTTTTAGTGCTTTCCAGGCAGCTCCCTCCCATCACTTATCTGTCTTGGATGCTCTGTTTCTCTCCCTCCCCCAACAAGTCCTCCCACCCCTAAGCCTGTGAGCTCTCTTTGATCTCATTTTATTCCCTCTCATGTTTCCAGTCAGTTGGTGTTGGTGATGTCCTTTCTGGTATCTGAATGCTTTGCATTCAGTCTCATCTGTAAAGTGCATTAAATATGCCGATACAATCCTTTGCTTCTTTCCACCAAGAGTTTTAAATAAAAATGGATTTAACATTGCTTCCTGCAGCCTTTTCCCCAACTTGGTTTGATGTTTTTGTTTACTGCGTAATAGCTAATTTTTAGCTCATGTGAGAAGGTCATACATTTCCAGTAAGAGACTGTCATTATGCTTGTTATGTTGGTTCCAACTATCTACTCTTGAAAATGTTACTAAGATGCATTATTTGTCTTTTTTGTCCCATTCTGTTTCTGGGACTCATACTTAGTCAGCAGCCAGTCAGTAAACATTTATTAAATGCTTACTATGTTCAAGGCACTATCCTAAGCACTGGAGATAGAAAGAAAGACACAAAGGAACCAAATCTTATTTAGACAAAATCTTGTTTCAACAAATGGCATTTATAGTGAAAACTTTTGTGTCACAACAACAACAAAAAATTCTCTGGAAAATGGCTCATTTGTTAATTCAATAAGAAAATTGCAGTATATAAATTTGTATACATTGTTAAAATTTATTGCACTAAAACTTGATGCATGTTTCTAGGTCAATAGATGTACATGATACCAGAAAACCTAATCATACAGTGTTGTATTTGAAAGATGACCAGAAATCATCTAGTTCAATTCTCTGATTTGCAGATAACTCATTTGAGGCCTAGAGAGTTCAGTTGTATCACCCAAAGTCATACAAGTTAGAAAAAACTTGGATTAGGGGTCAGTCTAGAGCTTGTTCTAATATTCCATGATGTTTCTCTCTATTTCTAAGCCAAAGCCAAAGAATACTCAGAGAGTCAACAAGGCATCATAGAAACTAGGACATGGTTGGGGCTATCAAGAAACTTAGATTTTGATCTGTTAGGTTTTTATTTTTTTGGTCAACAAATAGATTTGTATGTGATTTGGTTAAGTCTAACCCTTAACTTAACCCTTCTAAACCTCAGTTTCCTAAATTGTAAGAAGAACAAATTAACTTGGATAACCTTTGAGGTCTCCTTCTAGCTCTTAAAAGATTGGGGGTATTTGGGGAGTTTTGTTTTTTTACTGAAAAATATGGGTTTCCTTTATAGTTTCACTTGTGGTCATTCTAGAGTCCCTGGTGTCATTATGCTGGGAATTAGACCATGATGCTCTTTGTGGATGAATTATTGTCACAAAGACACACCAAGATATTTCTAGGGACCTACCCTGTATGTGGGCTGCAATGAGTGTATATATTAACTTCACTTTTAAAATCGCATTGAAACAGAACTTCAGGCCTAGTCAGATGAGACCTAGAGATCATCTAGTCCAGGCCCCTTATCTCAAAAGTGAGAAAACTGAGATTTGGCAAGATTAAGCGATTTACCCAAGGTAACATGGTTGTGCAGCCAAAACTTGAAGTCAGATATTGTCTCCCAGTAGAATACTCCTTCTTTTACATCATTCTGTGAATACTGATTGCTTGTTAAGGGCAAGTTGTATTTGATATTTCCACATGTAATGTTCTTAAATGACTTAGTAAATGGCTAAAAGCTTCTTCCTGGGCAGTTTTTCTATTTTCTTATGCAGGTTTCAGCAAACCCTAAAAAGGTAACACTATTCATAATTATAATGATGAAAACAGTTTTTACACAGTACTTTAAGGTTTGTAAAGCATTTTATAAATATCTCATTTTGACCTTATGACAACTGAGGGAAGTAAGTGCTATTATTATCCCCATTTTACAGATGAGGAAACTGAGGTAGACAGAGGTTAAGTGACTCCTTAGATCACACAGCAAATAGTCCAAGGCTAGATTTGAATTTCAGTTTTTCTGATTTCAAGCCCATTATTCTATCTAATGTATTTCAGGAAGGCATGTAATATAGATTGTAGTATTATTTTTACAAGGGGAAAAAATTGGATAGTTTAAAACTTTGTATCTTGAACACAGATTGGCTTGTCCAATGTTACATGGCACATTAATGGCCAAACTATAACTCGCACTCTACAGGGACAGTGACCCTCAAGGTCTCTCAAGGACCCTCAGCAAATTCTCTTGGACCTGGGGGAGATTTATTTTTCTGATGCTACTGAGCAAGTTAATTAATGAGAGAAAATACCTACCTCATAAGCAGAGTCCATCAGAGTGCCATCTGAAAATAAAGGCAATTTCAAACCCCAGAAATAACATACTTTTAGGTTCTTGAATATTTTGCTCCTTAATTCAGTTTCTAAAGCCATGGAATCTTTATTCACTGTTTTGCCCTGGATGGAGCATTTTGCCTAGGGAGGTGATTAGTGAGCATTTTGGCTTTCAGTTCTCCAAGTTTGCTATTGTTATTCTTAGCTAATCCTTATGTGTAATACTGCCACCCCACTTTATAGTAGAAGAGAAATATTTTGATAGGAGAGGAGTGACTTTGTCCAGGGCCACAAGAGTTATTAACAGTCTTACCAGTTTCCTGGGGTTTTTGTTTTGTTACTTAGCTTGCTTAAAGAAAGCCCTTTGAGAAATGGCCAGTTAGCTGCTATAGCAGCAAGGTCAGGGGATTCTGGTGAAAATATTGGGTGACCCAAGGAAGTGAAAGGGAAAGAATTTTGTGATGGAATCTTTCCTTCTTCCATGCCATTTTCTCTTTCTCAGATAGTGGGGTTTTGAATGAGGTTTTTTTGTTGTTGGTTTTTTTTTTTTTTTTGGAGAGGTCATAAAATACTATCTTTCCTGACTTTGCTATTGAGAAAAATGACAAAATCAGAGGAAAGATCACTATTAAGACAATTTTGTCTAATCTAAGGAAGATACATGGTAATACTACCTCCCTCCCTCCATTTCCAATCTTTTGCAACTAAACTGGACTTTATAAGTTTTCACTTGGTGGGGACTATGCCATTATGTTTCCCTTCATTTGTTTATCCATATGGCCTACTTCAATCTGAATTTTCTTTTCTTTGCTTTTTTCCTTCATCTCTTTCCCTTCTTTTCTCTGCTTCCTCAATTGGGTACTAGATGATGCAAGGCCAACTGGGCTGTATGTATTAGTACCATCTGCTAGGTATCCAGTTTGTCAGGTCAGAGCCTGGTCTGTGGCCAGTATTTTCATAGTATTGCTCCCTGTGTCCCTGCCCTCTGTGTGTCTGAGTGTAACACTGAACAGGTGCCTTGCCAGTGTGTCTGTTTCTCCTGATGCCACTCCCCTGGCCAGGCCCAGCTTTACAGTCTTGCCAAGAAAAGATTGAATGGGGAGCAATAGGTTGGGGGAAGAGTGCCTGTCCTTTGGGATCTCCCCTCTGTGGTATCATATCATCATGAATGATCTGTCTGTAAGCAGTTCAAACACAATATGACCAAAACAACTTATTATCTGCCCTTTCCCCCTAAACCAATCTGTCCTCTAAACTTCCCTATTTGTTTTCTTATTTAAATTTTTAAAATTTTTTTAAATTTTAGTTTCAAATTCTCCCTGCTTCTACCCTTCTCCCATTTATAGAGAAGGCAAACATATTTCTGTATTACCTATGTTAAAAAAAAAGAAAAGAAAGATGGGAAAAATATGTTTCAATCTGTACTTTATCAGTTCTGTGTCTACATCATCAATCCTTTGGCATTGTGGTTGATCATTGTATTGATCAGTTACTAAGTCTTTCACAGTTGATTATCTTCATAGTGAAAGCCAAGGTCATCCACTGCATCCCAGATCATTGCCAGTCATACTGACTTTTGTCTTGCCACTGAACTTCCATTACTCTGGAAGAGAGAGTGAGGTTGACAACCTACACAACTCCACCTCATTTAAATCTAATTCATGAGCAAGTCAGGACATTACTCTGTGATGTCATTGGTTCTCTTGAAAAATGAAGAATGAATAATGATCTTCACACTATTCACACTGTTACTGTGTAGTTTGTTCTCCTAATTTGA
Source organism: Gracilinanus agilis (assembly GCF_016433145.1). Lineage (NCBI taxonomy): Eukaryota > Metazoa > Chordata > Mammalia > Didelphimorphia > Didelphidae > Gracilinanus > Gracilinanus agilis. The sequence continues at coordinate 1,133,232 of NC_058136.1, read as the reverse complement.
CTTTCTTTGCTTTGTATCAATTCATGTCTTCTCAGGTTTTCCTAAAAACACCCCTTCATCATTTCTTATAGGATAATAATATTCCTTGTATTCATATACTATAATTTGTTCAGCCATTCCTCAAGATGGACATTCCCTCATTTCCACTTCTTTACTACCACAAAAAAGAATTGCTATAAATTCCTATTTCTTTTGAGAGTATTGTGTACCTCCAAGTCACCCAAGCTCATATATCAAAGTCATTTTTGATCCTTTCCTCTCTCATTCCCCATATCTCTTCAGTTGCCAAGTCTTGTCAGTTCTTCCCCCCTTGATATTCTTGGAATCTGTCTCCTCTCCTCTTATGTGATATTCTGGGCCAGGTCTTACTCAGACTAGTCCAGTGATTCAGATTTGGAATCAGAACACCCGTAGACTATAAAATATAATTAAAAATCACTTTACTTATAAGAAAGATGAAATTATTTAAAGCAAACTCTTCTCTTCTCAGACCAGCAGAGAAAGAACCTGACTGCTTCTTTTTCCATCTCAAAACTAAGTTAAAGGAGTCCAGTGGTGGATAATATAGTCAAATCATATCATGTATATTTCAGGGAAAGGTTTTGATGTTAGTGCTGAAGGAGTAGAAAAGATAATGCTATAACTTCTTGTTCTGAGGAGGAGAAATAGCGTGTATTGATTATGTTTTCTGCTTAAAGGCTATTTGATAATTTAACAGTGATTTTATCAGATATTTTCCTTTCATTATGAAGAGGTGGGGATAACAGAAGATGATTTGTAGGATAACACTAGCTTCTGGGTTAGATGGGTTAGGGAGAGGAAGCCATGGAAGAAGGAAAAGGACTCAGAGAGCAGAAGTCAAGGGTGGTGAAAATGCCCCACAATTTGCCTAGGAGCACTTTAGTTTTAGTAAGTGAAAGGAGGTTGGGTTTTCCCCATAAATCTAACCTCCCTTTTAGAATAAAGACAAGTTTTTGGTGGGCATTAGTTTATTGAGGGACGTGGAATGCATGAATCCAGGGAAGACCATTCAGAGAGCTTGGAATCTGTGTGAAAGTCATGGTTTACTAGCATTTTTGTTTTTCTTGGATGCTGGGATGGAAGGGTAGAATCCTGAGAGATTTTGTTTCAACCTCTTTTTGTGTGGATTTTATTTTCTGATAGAGGAAGGAACTAAACAGGCAACCAAATTTTTTTTAAAGTCTTTCATAAGAGAGCTCCAAAAACATAGGATACTTAAAAATCAGGTCTGAAGGGTTTGGAGAGGGTAGTATCTCTGCAAACACAGTTGTACTTGCTGTTCCACTGGTGTAGGGGGCCCACACAACCTTTCTTTTCCCCTCTTTTTCCTTCTCTTGTCCACCAATGATACACTAAATATAGGTGATAGACTGCTGGACTCTAGGAACCAGGAGACCTGGATTCATATCCTCTCATGATTCTGCCACTTACTACCTGGTTGACTTTTAGGTTTTAATCAGCTGGTAATTAGACTAGAAAATCTCTAAAATCCCTTATACCTCTAACATAGCTCAATGCAGAGTAGATTTAGGCATTTATTAAACAAGCACTAAGTGCTAGAAATATAAATATAAGTAAAAAGAAAGGCTATGTACCAGCAGCAATACAATGACCCAGGACAGCTCTGAGGGATTTATGGTAAAGAACGCTGCCCACATTCAGAGGAAGGACTGCAGGAGAGGAAACATATAAGAAAAACAACTGCTTGAACGCATGGGTCGGGGTGGACATGATTGAGGGTGTGGACTCGAAACTACCACACCAATGCAACTACCAACAATTTGGAAATAGGTCTTGATCAAGGACACATGACAAAACTAGTGGAAATGTGCATCGGCCATGGGTGGGGGGAGTGCGGGGGGTGAAGGGGAAAGTAGGAGCATGAATCATGTAACCATGTTAAAAATGATTATTAATAAATGTTTAAAAAAAGGCAATGTCTGCCCTTTAGGAGAAGATATCACATTGAAAGGAAATAAAAATTAGGGGTTGGAGGGAGTGGGAAGAAGGAAAATCTGGAAATTCAGGATGAGCTGAGCCTGAATAGTATTGAATTGGCTTGGGTACTTCTCAAATGGAGGTTTCAGAGAGAAAATGGCCAATTGGAGTAAGAAAGAGGACATACAGTTGGATACGTTTCCATCATTAAAATGTGGCTGGAATGAAGGTGGGAAAGTTCAGTCAGGGGGTGGGGATAGGGGGACTAAACTTGGATTATAAATGGAAAGAATTCTGCATCTGAAGTTAGAGGAACTGGGTTAGATTAGATGACCTCTGAATTCTTTACAATCCTATGATTCTGCTACTCTACAGCAGTGATGGCGAACAAATAGAAATGGGGGCCATTATATTGTCTTTAAGGATATCTGTAGGCTGCTGCATTTTGACTTCGAAAACCACATGTTAACATCATCTATATTTTATTATATTTTGTTAAATGTTAACCAATTACATTTTAATCTGGGTCTAGTTATATTCAGGAGTATTGTGACCACATGGGACAACGGACTGTGTGTTGGATGCCTCTAACTCTAGAGTCATGATTGGATTTTATCCCTATGCTTATCTAGAGTGGTGACTGTATGTGCTTCTGGAGGATTTAGCTGCCCTTAAGAGATGCTTTAAAATTAGAAAGAGGTAGGTCAGAAAAGAGAGAGAGAGAGAGAGAGAGAGAGAGAGAGAGAGAGAGAGAGAGA
>NC_058136.1:1109581-1130015 GCF_016433145.1 Gracilinanus agilis | reverse complement strand
GAAGGAAGGAAGGAAGGAAGGAAGGAAGGAAGGAAGGAAGGAAGGAACGAAGGAACAAAGGAACGAAGGAAGGAAGGAAAAGAAGGAAGTTTAATCATAAGCAGAGCAAAACAAATTCCATTTTTTGGCCACGTCCAAATATGTATTTCCCATTCTGCATGTTAGTCCATCTTTTCTCTATTATGAAGTGGGTAGCATTCTTTAACAGATATTTGGAATCATGGTTGATCATTTCAGTGATCAAAGTTCTTAAGTCATTCAGAATTGTTCACTTTTGCAATATTGATGTTATAATATAAATTGTTCTGTTTCTGCTCATTTTAATCTGCATCACTTCATAAGCCTTTGAAATGTGAATAACCTGACCAGCTACCCCTGGGGAGTGGATGGACACAATGCAGGGGCAGTTAGTGAGAAAGTACAATGTTTATGGGTGGGCATCATGATGGATGGAGGGACAACTGAGGAGAGAGTGGAAATAGCTTTCTCATGCCACCTGCCCATCCCTAAACTCTGGACCAAGTTGTAAGTGTTGATATGACTTAAAGACATGGTGGAAGAACTGTGGGAAAAGGAAATAAAAAGTAATGAGTAACTGTGGATTTACATGGGGTTGGAGATGGAGACTCACTTTCAATGTTTGTGAGACCTGGGACTATGAAGATTATGAGACAAAGAAGGCTTAAGGATATTGGGGGTATAGACACACCTAAAGATTCTTCCCATAAATACTAGTTGTTAAAGAGCTGGTATTCTAGGAAGGTAATAAGTGCCACCTATTGGAGCTTAAGGGGAATGGCAGGACTTCAGAGAAGATTGAGTAGGGCTAGTAGTGAATTGACCACATGCTGAGAACTAAGGGAAGTTACTAGAACAGAAATAAGGAATAAGTTTTAAGAAAGAGAACTGAAGGAAGAAAACAGATCTGCAGAGAACAGAATGATTACCACTTGCTGGGAAAGTTTCAAAATAAGGGGACAATATGTGGGGGTCAGTAACAGTGAACAATGATGGAAAGCATGGGCCAGCGAAGCCTGCTGAGAACTCTAGAAGACAAGAGCTGCAGGAAATAAGCCACACTATGTAATCAAAGGAAGATGCAAAGTAAAGCACCAATTGGGGGTCAGGCAGCCCCTTCCTGGAAATTTACCCACCGCTATATTATAAGACACTGAATCCGTCCAGGTCTTTGAGGAAATAATTGTTTAGTGGTATGTACTACCACGTTTGTAAAGGAGGTCCATTAGGGCAGTATGATCAAATGAAAAAGTTTTCATGGTAAGGAGGCACAAAAAAGTTACCTAATCAACTTGACAACAGAATGCAAATGGCAGGATAACATTATAAGGCAGTGGTCATTATGTGAAGGTGACTGGATGAGACCTTTAAAAGGCAGGCTATCAACTCTGAATCAGTGAAGAAGGGAACCTATTTTATTTTATTTTCCTATTTTTTATTGTCATGCAAAATACAATTCCATATTGGCCATTGTTGTAAGAGTAAATTCATACATAAACAAAGTCCCAAAATAAAGCCATAAATACACTAATGTGAAAGAGGAGTCCAACAGTTCTTTCTCTGGAGGTGGATAGCATTCTCTGTCATAAGTCTTTCAGGGTTATCCCAGATCATTGCATTGCAGAGAGTAGCCAAAGTTTTCACAGATAATCATCATCCAATATTGCTGTTATTGTGTACAATGTTCTCCCAGTTCTGCTTATTTCTCTTTGCATCAGTTCCCACAGATCTTTCCAGTTTTTTTTTTTTCTGGAATCACCTTGCTTATCATTTCTTATAGCACAATAGTATTATATTACTGACATGTACCACAATTTGTTAGCTATTCCTCAATTGATGAACATCAAGGGAACCAATTTTAGAAGAACCCAACTCTTTTGGAAGCTATTAAAAAGCCAATTTTCAGCTTCTCCATTACCTCTCTTGTAGGATATAGCAAAGGAGATAATTTCTCTGTCCTTTCCACCCTCCACCCCTGCCTTCACCCTGTCAGTGTTGGCACCTTGCAGCAGAAGCACATGGCTTTATCCAGTGAAGCAGAGTGAATGAATGAAAAAGATAAAAGAAATTTCTATGTGCAAAACACTGGGGATTCAAGTAGAAAAACTCAGGAAGTGGTAGGTCCCATGAGACTCCTGATAGTTTTAGGGTATGGGTTATGTTGTTGTTTTTTTTCTGAAAGTGCACAGCAGTATTCTAGGACAGTATGTTAGCTAAGCCTGCAGCTGGAGATGATAGTGAACACAACTAACAATGAGGTAGCATCTGGCAATAACTGTGAGACCAGATAGTGGAAGCAATGTGAAGATGCCATGTAATACATGTTTATTGTACTCACACCTGTCCATTTGTTACCTCCATAAGTGTATCTGTATAGAATATATCCCAGATTTATGGGACAGATGTTTTGCTGCTATTCTTACTTTCATTTCAGTGATTGGCTTTTCTTTGAACTACTTGTGTCCTCTGATTGAGGGAAACATAAATACACCAGTGGGGGGCTTACAAGCTATATAGTTAGCCCACTGAATATCCTGAGATATTTACTCCCCTGGGGACCCAACCTATAAGTAAGAGTTGATAAAATAGCTTAGTGCATTTAAACAGTCCATGATTCAACCATTTAGAGAGTAACCTGGAATTAAATGCCCAGAGTGATGTAAAATTGTGTATATCCTCAGACCCAGCAATACCATTGCCAATATCATTCTCAAAAACCATGCTGGTGAATCTATGGCACATGTGCTGGAGGTTGCTGCTCCCTTACCCCTCTCTTCACAAGCCTGAGGACATTTCTCACATGACCCACCCCTCTGCCCAGCTGCCCAATGGGAACATTTCCTCCCTCCCCTGTCTGGGGTAAGGCAGGGGGCTCACATGTGGCAATTTGGGCACTTGGTTTCTAAAAGGTTCACCATCACTGCTCAAGAAGATCAGGAAAAAGGAAAAGAACCTATAGGTACAAGAATATTTATAGCAGCTCTCTTTGTGGTGGCAAAGAGCAGAAAATCAAGGAGAAAACCAATGGAGAATATATAGATAAATTGTGGTATTTGATTGTAATATGCTACACTATAAGAAATGAAGAGCAGATTAATTATTTTAAAACTTGGAAAAAAATGAGATAATGAAGAATGAAATGAGTAGAATAAAGAGAATATTCAATATGGCTACAGATTTAATATTTGGAGAATAACTTTTGAATGTTCACCTCCAGAGAATGAACTGAGAAATGTATATATGAAAGACATTATCTATCCTCTGGTGTGGGAGGCGAGGGATAGACTGAATAAAATAAACAAACAAATAAATAAATAAATAAATAAAGCAGTTCCTGCTGTTAAGCCCCTTGGGACTTGTAAAGTAAGGCAATTTTCCCTGAGTTTGGTGGGATGGGATTGTGTTTGTGTGGGGGGTGGGTGGGGTGGGGTGGGGTAGGACTAGGTACTTGAAGTTCCATTGTCATCTGTGTTGGGCCAAAAAGCTAGAGAATATACTTTCCAAAGTTATTCAGCTCCCTTGATTTGGGACACAAGGATTATGCTAATAAGGCTAAATACTTGAAGTCTGTGATATCATTCACAGATGCGGATGTTAACCTAGTAGATAATCTGTGAGAGTTGTTGCAATTTTAAAAAAATCATCACCTGGTCGTCAGCTTTTGAATGGTAAATAAGGTTAATGTGCATAAAAATGGTTTTAACTGATAACAATTGAATCAAAGGCACAAATTAAATCCAATCTTAAAACCCATTCATTCAACCTTCCCAGACTCACAACTTTTTCTCTTAAGGCTATGTAGATCATATTCAAAGCTTTATTCTACCCAAACCAATATTTTTGTTAAATGTATAACAGAATTGTAACAAAGGCCATTCCATGGAGCATATACAAAGCTGAGCTGAGCCCATCTCAGCCCAAGAGCAGAATGTGTTGTTAAAGAATGATAGCAATAACATCTCCTCATTTGGGCTTTAGTTCACTTAAATAACTGAGCTGGGAAGACATTTTTGACATCTCCCGGCCTCCTTTAGGGGTGCCTGGAACAGTAGCTGAATATATTCTCACATTTAAGAGCAGAAAGGAATCTCAAAGACTGTCTATTTTAACCAGTTCCTGACCAAGAATCCTTTTCTATAATATGCTCATTAAGTGATCATCCAGCCTTTGCTCAAAGATATTCAATAAGGGGAAATCCATTACTTACTGAGGCAGTTCATTGCACTTTTAGATAGCTCTTATCGTTAGAAGGGCAGGTAGAAGGTGTAATGGATTGAGCTGGGCCTGGAATCAGCAAGACTCATTTTCCTGAGTTCAAATTTGTTTTCAGACAAAAAAGTCACTTAACCCCGTTTGCCTTAGTTTCCTCATCTGTCAAATGAGATGGAGAAATAAATAGCAAGCCACAACAGTATCTTTGCCAAGAAAACCCCAAATGGGGTCAAGATGAGTCAGGTAAACCTGAAAAATGATTAAACAACAATTGTTAGTAAGTTTTTCCTTACACCCAAATTAAATCTATCTCTTTGCTCTTCCCACTCACTTGTTCTTACTTCTGTCCTCTATGGTCTAGCACAGACTTTTGAATTCTTCGAGTCATAAAATTACAGGGTTGAAAGAAATCTCAAAGACCATCTAGTTCAAATGATAGCTTGAGGGGCAGCTGGGTAGCTCAGTGGAGTGAGAGTCAGGCCTAGAGACAGGAGGTCCTAGGTTCAAACCCGGCCTCAGCCACTTCCCAGCTGTGTGACCCTGGGCAAGTCACTTGACCCCCATTGCCCACCCTTACCAATATTCCACCTATGAGACAATACACCGAAGTACAAGGGTTTAAAAAAAAATTTAAAAATGATAGCTTGAAAAAGAATTATGTCTACCATATACCCAAACAAATAATCATCCAAACTTTCCTTAAAAACCTCCAATAGTGTAGGAATGACTTCCATTCTTGGTATTCTTCTTTGCCAGAGCCCCCAATCATTAAGAAATTTTTTCTTCATAGAGCCTGAAATTGTCCCTATAAAGCTTTCTTTCATTGATTCTGGTTTTCTACAGGGCCAAAAAAGAATAAATCTACTGCTTCTTTTAGATGAAACCCCTCAAATACTTGAAAACAGTTATCATGTCCCTTCCAAGTTTTCTCTAGCACAAGATCCCCAGCCCCTTCAACAATTCTTTACATGATCTATTACTAGTCTTTTCTTCATACTGATTGCTTACTTCTGGTCATGCTACAATTTGTAAGCATATTTCCTAAAATGTGGTGGCCAGAACTAAAAGCAAATGTAATCTAGTGCAGCTATTAATTCTCTTGTACTGATACATAATGCCTTCTCTATCCTGTATTTATGAATATAGATTTTTAATCTAAGTGTAGGATTTTTTTTATATTTATCACTATTAAATATCATCACATTCTATTCATTCATTGTTCTTGTCAGTGATTTTTTTAGATCCAGATTTTATTTTCTAATATATTAGCTACCAATTAATCAATAAGCATTTATTAAATGTTGGCTATTTGCCATGTACTCTGCTAGGTGATGGAAATACAAAGACAAAAATTTATAATTTATTGGGGACATGACATGTATACATATTTAATGTATTCATATTACATGTGACATATAATACATTTATATGTAATGTAATTTTTGAAGGGATCAGGAAAAGTCTAATATAGAAGATGGCCTTCATGCTGTTTTGAAAGAAACTGGATATTTTAAGAGTACCGAGGAAGAATCATTGATTTAGTATTGGAAGTGCCCTTATAGGCCATGACATCCAGCCATCTTGTTTTATTAAGGAAACTGAGCCATAGAGCAGTTAAATGACTAGCCCAGAGTCACACATAAGTGTCAGAAGGTCTTCCTGACTCCAAGCTAGTGTCTGATCTACTACCCCATGTTCCTTCAGTGGCGTTTTGCATGTGAGGACTAGCAAGTAGACAAATTTTGGTTAGCCATAGTGTATGCAAGGTAATAATGTATAAGAATCCTGGAAATATAATAAAGGCTTTAAATGCTAACCAGAGGCATTTGCATCTAATCCTAGAATTAAGAGGAAGCCATTACTGAAGCACCTCTGTGAACAAAGGTTTGGAGAAAGGAGAGGCTTAAGGCAAGAAGACCAATCTGAATGTTATTGTGACTGTCCACAAGAGAGAAAAAAACGAATGGACCTCAGGTGGCAAACAAGTATGATACCTTTGCCTACATCTTGGGCAGTGAAAAGCACAAGACCAAAAATAGAGCCCTGAGACACTCTACTAAAGATATTCTTCTGAGCTGTCATTGGTCCATTAATTATTATTCTTCGGGTCCAGACACTTAGCCATTTCCAAATGCATATGTCTTTCCAATATATTTCTGCTTAATCCACAAGCGTAGTAAGTATAAAAAACTGTCAGTTGTTTGGTTAGAAAACTTTGATATACTAAAACATAATTTAGCTATACTGAGATAATCAGAAGTGTTTGAAGCTTTTGTCCATCTGCAAACATTAAAGAAAATGCCCTTTAAAGTAGACAGTTTCCTAAATCTAACATAGTTATAGCATTTATTTTTTCTCATAAACACTTCTTATTGACAATATTAAATCTAGCGTTCAGGGAAAAATTACCTTATGTAGCTTTGTATTCCCATCTGCACATTTGAGTCTAAAGATCACTTTAAAGGCTATAAGTTAGAAAAATATGACTAAAGAAACAGTAGTTAATATTCTGTGCCAGTTTTATTGTGCCTTAAGGGCCCAGAGAATATGGACAATCTTGACTTGGGTACACAATGTGAATTTTCAGAGTAACCTGTATTCTACAGCACTTGGATAATTAAAAATGGCCACAGTAGAGCAAGTGCTCAGTTTATTGTCACTACTTAATATTTGTTTTATGACTAGTAAGGAGAGGATAGTGGAAACCAGCAATTTTTCTCTTGGGAAATAGATACAATCAGAACCATCAACCCAAGTATACTTTAAGTGGCATCTAAATCAGATTTATCTCCCACCAGAGGGCAAGGAAAACAGTGAATGTGTCTCCAGAAATTAAAAATTAATAGCCATAAGAAGACTATAAATGGAATGGGGTGAAAAGGATGTAGGTTTTGTGTTTCATGGAGAACAGCTGCAAGAACATTTTGTTGTATGTTTGCTTCTAGTGGGTTATGCAAGACTGAATGAGACAACAACAAAGTGTTTTGCAAACTTCAGCACTATATTGATGCTAGCTATATGAGAAGATATTTGCATCTTATCTTTTTATTATTATTAAAAAGGTTAATTTCCAAAAGCTCTCTTGAAACTATATGATTTAGGGCTAGAATCATGGGCATGCCAGATCTGGGCCAAACAAGCCCCAGGTGATTGTTAAATTTTCAGTGAGAATATTTATACCTCAGAAATTGGCAAATGCTACAAATTGGGTATTGATTTTATTGTTTTGTTTTGTCTAGATTTCAAAAGAGAGGGAAAAAATGTTAATGCAGATTAGGTTTAAATTTATATCTGTATATATTCTAACCCCTCCCTACTCCAATCCTCTAGAGATCAATAAACATTTACTGACACATCTTAATGGTTAATTTGGAATAGTTTCATACCCCGAAGAGATCATAAGGAAAAAGACTTGTGTAAAAATATTTATAGCTGCACTCTTTGTGGTGGCAAAAAAATTGGAAAACAAGGGGATACCCTTCAATTGGGGAATGGCTGAACAAATTGTGGTATCTGTTGTTAATGGAATGGCTCAAAGGAATAATGAACTGGAGGAATTCCATTTGAACTGGAATGACCTCCAGCAATTGATGTAGAGGGAAAGGAGCAGAACCAGGAGAACAGTGTACACAGAGACTGATACACTGTGGTACAATCGAACATAAGGGACTTCTTTACTAGCAGCAATGCAAGGATCTAAAGCAAGGCTGAGAGACTTATGAGAAAGAAAGCTATCCACATTCAGAGGAAGAACTGTGGGAGTAGAAACACATAGGAAAAACAACTCCTTGAACACATGGGTTGATGGAGATATTATTGGGGATGTAGACCCTAAACAATCATTCCAGTGCAACTATCAATAATATGGAAATAGATCTTGATCAGTGACACATGTAAAACCCAGTGGAATTGCTCATTGGCTATGGTGGAGGGGAGGTAAAGAACGTGAATCCTGTAACCATGGAAAAATGTCCTAAATTAATTAATTAATTAAAATTTAAAAAGTAAATAAATACATAAAGTCAGTCCATAAAGCCTTACTAAGCATTATTTATTAAGCAGCTACCATGTGCCATACAGTGTGCTAAGTGCTCAGAATAAAAAGAAAGTCGAAAATACAGTCTCTGTCCTAAAGGAGTGACAATCTAATGGTAGGAGATAACATGTATATATGTACATACATGTACACAAACAAGCTATAAATAAGAGATGATCAACAGGAAGAAAGCACTAGAATTAAGTGACATTGGGAAAGGAGTCTTGTAGATGGTAGAATTTTAGCTGCCACTTGAAGGAAACTAAGAAAACCAGGAGGCAGAGATGTGGAGAGAGAACATTCCAGGCATAGGGGACACCCAGAGAAAATTCTTGGAGCTAAGAACAAGGACAGTATCACTTGTCTGAGTAGTTGTGGGGGGAGGAGAGAGAAAGCGTCAAGTGTGAAGGGCAATAAGACTGGAAAGGTGGGAGGCTAGGTGATTATGGAAGAGCTTTGAATGCCAAACAGAAGATTTCATATTTGAGCTTGGAGATGATAGGGAGGCACTATAGTTTATTGAGTAGGAAAGAAACATGCTCAGACCTATGTTTTAGGAAAATAACTTTGGTGATTGATTGGAGGATAGACAGGAATTGAGAGATTTTTGGAGAGGACAGGAGCAAAGAGAAACTTGTGCCAGGCAGACCAACCAGCAAATTATGGCAATTGTCCAGGCATGAGGGAATGAAGGTCTGTACCATGGTGGTGGCAGTATCAGAAATGTGAAGTGGGAGAAGGGTGGATATTAGAGAGACATCAGGAAGGTGAAATATCCTGGCCTTGGAAACATTGGACATGGGAAGAGAGAGATAATGAGGAATCAAAGATTTCATTTTGGTTGCCAGTCCCAGGCCTGGGAAGATGATTCTTCCTCAATAGTAGGAGCAAAGTTTGGAAGGGAAGGATGGTTTAGGGGAAAATATGAGTTCAAATTTGGACAAATTGAGTTTAGAACTGGACATCCAGGTAGAAATGTCTAAAAGGCAGCTGGAGAGGACTGCAGAGTTGGATACTAGATTTAATTACCATCTCTATGCATAGAGATGGTAACTAAACCCCCATGAAAGCTGATGAGATTAGCAAGAGAAGTAGTGTAGAAGAGAGGAAGGCCCAAGGAAACCCAGTTATCTTTAAAATCAGAAATCCATTGTGATCTTTCTTATTTCAGAGTTGCAAGCATCAAATCACTTATTTTAATGATCTGTAAGCCACCTTCACTTAAAGCAGATTTTTTTTCTTGTAGGAAACAATATTTTAACTTTCACTTGGTAGCATAATTCAGGCTTTGTGTGGATCATATTAAAACCAAATTTTCTCCATATCTTGGACTACCTCTAATATTTTGCATTTCTGTAACATACTTATCATGTGTTGATTTGTAAGTGTCATGGTATCATATGTCTGTGACCATAGCCTTTTGCTCTGTTTGCTATGATGACATCTCAGAAACTCTGAAGACAGTGGATAGAGTGCTGGGCCTTCCTGGAATCAGGAAGACTCATCTTCCAAGTTCAAATCTGGCCTCCGACATATAATAACTATGTTATCTTGAATAAGTCACTTAATCCTGTTTGCCTTAGTTTCCTTATCTGTCAAATGAGCTTGAGAAGGAAATAGCAAGCCACTCCAGTATCTGTGCCAAGCTGAGTCAGACACGACTAACATGACTATAATACAACAGTGTCTCTGCATGTAGTAGGTCCTTAATAAATGTTTATTGAATTGTGTTACAGTTGAATTAAAAATTCTCCTTTGTTATCATAGATCAGAATGATTTTCTTACCATGTTTACATTTTTAAAGCACTGTCACTATCTTCACAAAACCCACCCCTTTGATGCATAAAGAAACAGACACAAAGAAGTCAGTTATAACTAAAACTACACAGTAGTGCTATCCTATTTATAACCTTTTTGGGTGTATTTTCTCACTATTAGGAAGAAAGTAAAAATTGATAAACCAAATTAGTATTTACTAACTGAAGAGAAAAGGTGTTATTTAGGCTGTCAAATGTCCAAATAGAGCTTTAAATAAAAGCTGGTCTTGTACTCTTGAATTATGAGATAATCCTCCCATCAGTATCATCACAGCTCAGACCCTTTCCACAAGAGTAATAGTCATGACTCTTTTTGGAATATTTTCATTCATAGAATAACATGAATTTTATTTTAAAGTGGAAATGACTGTCAAAATCTAATGTTGTCTCAGAATGCTTAATCTTGGAAAGATGTTATTTGAGAATATTACAGATATCATTTTGGTGAAAATGGTTTTATTTTGTTTCCTCTTGAAACTATCTGGTTATTTTTGCTTAGGGGACATTTCTAAATAATAGATTTTTGTTTGTTTTGTCTTAGGCAAAGCAATTCCCTAGTTGCTTCTTGTTTTCTTAGCAGAAACAGAAATATGAGATTCTTATTCTCCTTGGTTTCCAGGACTAAATATTATATTGTAAAATACTAAATATCTAACATTTACATGATACTTTAACATTAGCAAAATGCTACATATTATCCATTTTGATCCTCATAGCAAGAAGTAGATACCACACATATCATTACCCCATTTTACAAACAGATAAACTGAGGCAGCAACCAGTTAAGTAGCTTGCCCAGGGTGACAGAGCTGTGTGTAACTGTCACCTCAGGCCTCTTGACTTGAGTCTGGTGTGCTTTCCAAGTCATTCTGCTGCCTTTCATGTTTGTTAAATTGAATAGTATGGTTGAATTTTAGTATTTCAAAAACTCAGTCCTTTGCATGGGGAAAAAAGACTTGCCTGGTGCGGAATTTTACTGAAGAGTGAATTGTATAATTATAGTGTTTCACTGGTTTCTGTGTCAGATATTATCTTAGGATTTGGACATAAATAATGGAGGGCAAAATTTGGCTTGAGAGGACTGGATATATTGTTGGATATACAGCTCATAAGCTAAAGCTGGGTTTTTGTACAAATGTGTTCAAATGAGTTAATGAATAAACATTTATTAAGCACTCATTGTCTAACTGATATTGTTTTGATGATATTGGTGGGTGGGCTGGTAGAGTAAGAGTAATAATACGTGATTATTGGAAGAATCTGGAAATTTCCATCTGACCATACTTTTTTGAATATTCCTCCTGACTTGAGTCTGATGTGCCCTCCAAGCCTTCCATGTTTGTTAAATTGAATGGAATGGGATTTTAGTATTTCAATAACTCAGTCCTTTGCATGGAGTCCAAAAAGAACTGCCTGGTGCTGAATTTTACTGAATAGTGAATTGTATAAATACAATGTTTCACTGGTTTCTGTGGAAATTTCCATCTGGCCATACTTTTTTGAACATTACCCTTTAAAAGCCACCTCTCCCTTTCCCTATTGAACATATTCTTAAGTTTGTACTTTTTTTTTCTTAAATGGAAAGATAAAGTTATATTACTCCCCTCCCCACCACCTCTTTTCTTATTCCCCTTCTACTTTTTCTATAGGCCCTATAGTATAGAGTCTTTTAATCACTTCCCCCAACTTCTCCCTCCCTTATATTACTCCCTTCCCCACCACCCCTTTTCTTATTCCCCTTTTACTTTTCTGTAGGGTCTTTTAATTATGTCCCCCCAACTCTCCCCCCTTATATTACTCCCTTCCCCCATCAACCCTTTTCTTATTCCCCCTCTACTTCTCTATAGGGTAAGATAGCATTCTATAGCCCTATGAATCTGGCTGCTCTTCCCTCTCGGAACCGATTCCAATGAGAGTAAAGTTTAATTATTTCCCATCACCACCCTCATTTTCCTCTCCACTGAAATAGTTCCCCCTCCTTTGTTGCTCTTTATGTAATATAATTCATCCCATTTTACTCCTTTCTTCCGGAAAGATAAAGTTTAAAAAAAAAAAAAAAAGCTCTTCCCCCTTCTTTCCAGGACATTTTAATGTTTGCCGCCGGTGTTTCTGGGAGCCCCAGTAGCCCTCCCATTATCTCGGGCTGCTTTGAAAATCGTAGCTGGCCAAGATTGCTTAGCATTTAGCACATGTAGCTTACCTGATTAGTTGCTATTAGAGCTAATGTAAGACAAATACTCGAGGTCTGGCGAGGCTGGGGAGAAAAGTGACTATAACTTTAATAATGCCGCGGGGAATATGCATGACCTCACACCTCCAACCCTGACATTGTTTAACCAAACCCCACAACTTGTGAATTTCAATTATTTGTTCAGAGGGGCCATTCATAATTGCCTGGGGTAAGCCTGCCTTTAGGATGCAAAGCAGAAAACAATGGCAATGCTACACGGGCGAATTAGAACCGGGGCACTTAAACATATAAATTAACTGGGCCTCTTTTCACAGCTTTCCCTTTCTATTCCGAGAGGCTTCAGTCTGGTGACATCAAAGACAGGATTATGTGAGAAGATAAAAACTTGATCTAATGTCCATGTTTGAAGTCATGAAAGTCCTCCTCTCTCTCCTAGGCAAAATAACCCTCCTTCTAACACAAAAAGCGAGGGTCCAGGTGCAAAGGGGTTGGGGGTGGGCTGGGGGAATTCGGCAGGAAGGGCCCGGGCAATCTGAGGCTGGAGGAAATGCTGTCTGTCTCTGCCAAGAAGCCGGCATCTTTCCAAACTGGCTAATAGATCGTTTGTAGGCTTTGGGGGGCTTTGTTCTGCCAATTAATATGTTAAGTTTTTCTTTTAAGCCTGGGACATAATGTGTCCTGTCGGGATGGCCCTTTAATGAGATTTTAACTGGCTTCTCCTATTAACAGGAAAATCTTAGTTCTGAATTACATGGAGGGAGAAGAGAGCGGAGGGAAACAGCGTCATTAACTAATTTGTCTTCTTCAGTATTATTCAATAAACTTCAGTAAACTATGTATGCTCACTCAGGACCTCCAGGTTATTCATTCTAGTCCAAGGGATGGGCTTTGAGGTAGGACTAACGACAGACGTGACACAATTCCTAGAAGACTTAATTAAAAAAAGGAAAACGGTCTATACATGGGCACAGTGTGTTTATTTAGGCATTACAGATATTGTTTAGAAAGAAGAGAAGCCATTGCTGACCCCTCAATATACGTGGACAGTCACTGCTGACTGGCCTCACTGCAGGAAGGCTTTTTCTTGTGTTTTTGCTTTAACTATAGCAAGCTACAAGCACAGGCCTTTTAGAGCCCTTGGTTCCTTGAGCACTAAATCAGCATTCAAGTGGTTGGTTAATCTCCCAAGGGCCAACATAAAGTGCTCTGGCCTAGTTTATAACACAGACTACCAAGTAGAAAGCTTTTTCTTAGGAACCAAACCATAGTGAGGTTTAAGACCTGTTGTTTGGTCTTTACGTAGAGCTTTTGTATTGGTTCTTTATCTCACTTCCTTTTCCCATCTCTTTTTATTGAACTGGGTACCTTTCTTTCAGCAATAAAGGATATTTGGAGGCCACTGGCCTCTTTTCTATTGGCAAGGTGTGGGATGCCTGATTTGAAAACCACTAAGAACTCTTGGATTCTGACTGAAGCAATTCCAAAGCCATTTTGTCTCTCCTTTAGTGGGGTGCTACTGACTCTATTACTAGAAAGTCAGGGAAAGAGGGTGAAATATCATTATGTATTGCAAGATTTCCCAACTCTAATCAATTAAGTAACCAATCAGTTTTGGGACACTGCTAGCATTAGGCAGGCCTGCCATTTTGCATCAGAGAGGTGGTGGATTATGGGTGCTGAATGAAGTATATGTTGTCAGACCTGGTCAATATGTTAATTTGTTCATGGTAACTGCACTTATTTTTATGCAAAGAAGAGTTTTATTGGGAGGAGAGAAAGAGGGGAGTCATTGGGAAGTGATGTTAAAAAGATAAAGAGGGGCAGCTGGGTAGCTCAGTGGATTGAGAGTCAGGCCTAGAGACAGGAGGTCCTAGGTTCAAATCCGGCCTCAGCCACTTCCCAGCTGTGTGACCCTGGGCAAGTCACTTGACCCCCATTGCCCCCATTGCCCACCCTTACCACTCTTCCACCAATGAGACAATACACCGAAGTTAAGGGTTTAAAAAAAAAAGAATATAAAAAAAGGATTAGAGATTAGACTTGTTATTTTTTTAGTATGGGGGACTCCCAGATGAAGAAATTCCCTCCTTCCTTCTTCCTTCCTTCCTTCCTTCCTTTCCTCCCTCTCTTGCTCCCTCTTTCCCTCCTTCCTTCCTTTCTTTACAAGTCACAAGTCACAAACCAGGTCAACACAAACCATACTTGTCTGCAAATAAAAATTAAGTAATAGGCTTCATTAAAAAAAAAAAATAACCCTTACTTTCTGTCATAGAATCAAAACTGTGTGTTGGCTCCAAGGCAGAAGAGTGGTAAGGGCTAGGCATGGGGGTTAAGTGACTTGCCCAGGGTCACACAGCTAGGAAGTGCCTGAGGTCAGATTTGAACCTAGGACCTCCCATCTCTAGGGCTGGCTCTCAATCCACTGAGCCACCCAGCTGCCCCCCCAATAGGATTCATTTTAAAGAATATTCTTTCCAGTTGCATGAAGAAGTGTTCAATTTTCCTTCATTGAAGCTTTGTTATGTCTGAACAAAACAATTACAAGGTGATTGCTTCATTTATTTTAGACTAAATTTCGTTGGAGTGGGAGTGGGTATTTATAAGTAGCTTATCAATGAGAACTAGAATTTTTTGGAATGTAGGGCAAAACTATTTGGCTCCTGTAGGTGGAAACTTGCAGAAACCTCAATGAAATAAGCAATTTGATGTTTCCCCATTTTCTTCTTTGTCACTTTCCTTTTCTGTTGACTTGTTTACCCAGAAAGGCAATGTTTAAATTTTAAGAAAAATTATAATTTATCTTTCTCCTCTTCTGCATGGGTCTGTCAAGAAGAGAATAGATGAGACATACTGAAAAACTCTGCTTACCCAGGGTCACCCACTGACCTTACTGAAGTTAATGTTATGATAATGGCCAGTTATATACTGAAGTTAGAAAACTTGCCTACATTAAGTTCTCAGTCAAAGGTGCTGAGGACTATAATTTGCTAATAAATCACTAATCAAATAGTCACTCATCGCCTCAAAGCACTCTGAAAGAAACACTTCTTTTTATTGTATCAATATTTGTAAATATCTCAGTTGAATCAATGATGACTAATTTTAATTCATGAATTTCTTTTCTGATCTGCACTGGTACAGTTACAGCATGTAAAATTTCTTCCAAAATACATTCTATATCCTTAAAAGGAATCTATGTTTTTTCTTCACTTTTTCTGAGTTT
Organism: Gracilinanus agilis; assembly: GCF_016433145.1. Classification (NCBI taxonomy): domain Eukaryota; kingdom Metazoa; phylum Chordata; class Mammalia; order Didelphimorphia; family Didelphidae; genus Gracilinanus; species Gracilinanus agilis. Next base: position 1,114,517 of record NC_058136.1, on the reverse strand, counting down.
ATCCTTTTTTTTAATTAACACTAGCAAATTTTCAATCTTCCTGAACAATTCAAAATTGATCCCATAGCTGAAAGATCCCTGCCATCCAGAAGGAAGTTTGTGTACCCCATTACAGAATAACAAGTCCAAGTCTCCTATTCATTCATTCCCACATGACTCATTCACCAGCAGAGACACTTTAGCAATGTTTCTTCATGCTATGGCACTCGATCAGTGCTAATTGGTGGGAACGAGAGAGAAGATTTATATCATGTGTTCACTGTATTTCCCAAAGAATGGGGATGGTCCAGGAATGTGGGAATTCAGACCAGAATGATTTTTTTAGAAGAGCTTTTGCACGTTTCAAGTACCAACAATGTTAGATCTTCTATTAAGAATATTTTCTTCCGGTCCAGGTTCAGGCATTGCTGGTGCAGTGTAAATTCCTGCCAGATGAAAGGGAAAGGTTTTCATTTCTTGGTAGTGTTTGGGAGGCCCTAGTGGAAGATTTACAGGACTTTGAGGGAGGGACAACTTTAATCCTGCAAGAGGCCCTTGAAGCCCCTTATAGCATTGGTGGCTCTGGGTGGTCCTTCCGAATCTTTTGTGGCCAGTAGGGTCCTTTGAAACTTTTTTCAGTCAATGCAATTCTTAGAAAACCTACAAAACTTAGAAGAGTGACTATTAGAATATATGGCAAATTCTTGACATATCCTGGGGTTACTAGTATACTGCCTTCATGCTCAAATTTTCCAAGTTATCAGAGCTTCCAATCTGTCAGAAGATGAGAGCCTGCTTTTAAATACATTCTGTGCCAGATACCCAGTTAAAGAAAGGCAGAGGGGTAATTTAAGTAATTGGAAAGTAAATCTAGCAATGGCAGCTGACACTAAAGATTGCTTAGAGCCAATGCCAATGACTGTAATGGATTTGGAAAACAAGATTTTGATATATTGAGAGAAGGGTAAGGGGCTATATTACTGAAGTTGATTGAAAGCGGCAGCATGGAGAGAGAGTTGGTCTCAGGAAGACTTATGTTTAAGTCCCACCTATGATTGGCTATGTGGCCCTATCAAGCTGCTAAGTGTCCTAGCAGCTCTCTAAACTACCAGTTGAAGAGATGGTGCTGGTTTGATTTGGTAGAAATTTTCTCATTCCAAAATTCTCTATACAAATGAAATCACAGGTTTAGTACCTATCTCCCTTTGGAATTATGACCCTTGATAATGAAATGTTTAGTAAAGCATGGTAGCAGATACATACAATCCCTGCTTCCAGAGAGGTTGAGGCTGGTGGATCACTTGAGTTCAGGAGTTCTGAGCTTCAGTAGGATTAACACAGATAGAGGTGTCTGCACTGCATTTGGCACCAATATGATGAACCCCCATGAGAAAAGCGCCATTAGGCTTCCCAAAGAGTGGCTAGTCAGGGCAGATTAGAGCTTCTGGGACCAATCAGTCTTGGGAATCAGGTGTGTGAGTAGTTGCTGTACTTCTAGCCTGGGCCAGGGAGGGAGGCCCAATCTACAAGAAACAAACAAGAAAACAAAAAATGACTGCCTGTTAGAAACCTATAGTTTCTGTTATTCCTCAGAATGAGTCAAGTCAACAAACATTAAGTATCATCTATATACAAGGCATTATATTGACAATGGAAATGCAAAGATAGATACCATATGCATTCTGTTCTCAAGGAATTTATGTCCTCAAGGTGGGAAGGAAAATATATGCATAACTCTGATATGAGGGAGAATGAGATAAGTGGATTAGATAATTTCTAAATTCCCTTCCAACTCTAAATCTATTATATAAGGAGAGATCCAAGAGACATATTATAATAAATTTGAAGAGGAAGAGATTGCCTTCATAAAGGAGATGGTATTTGCAATGGGCCATCAATGAAAGGAGGATAGGAGAATCGTTTTGGAACTGGTGGGTGAGGGGATCCATTCCAATCTTGAGCATTACAATAAGTAAAGACACAGAACCAGTAGAGGACAGAATGGCTAGAATGTGCACTATATTCATTAATATAGGATTTGTGATTTCATCAGCATGCTGAATTCCCTCTAGTCAGTGACCATTTTTGTCTTAGTAGATAAGACCTATTATATGCCTTCAGCAACTGAAGAACTGATAAAATCATAAAGATGTCAAGTTATTAGACCAGGGTTACACAGCCAGGTAAGTATCAAAGGCAATATTTGAACCCAGGCCTTTATATCCCCTATGTACTCCATCCTTACATCCCAGCCTTCTTCTTGCCAGTTGCATTGTTGCTGTAACCTTTGGACCACTAGATCTATGATGACCATATACCTAAGAGAATTTAATGCTCTCAATATTGGAACTCCCACTGTTGGGCTAAGCTGCCCTGAGTAAGATCAAATTCATTATATATCATGCTTCTTGTTTCATAGAGCCACCTACTGGGTCATCTCCATGGCATCTGCTCTGCTGTTTCATGAATACCTCTTATTCCCTTTTCACCTTTTTCTCTGGAGACAATCTAATTAATACTACCATGACTCTTGAGGAAAGGATGTTATTCAACTATAATTGTCCCACTCATCATCCCTCTGACTTTCCAAACAAAAATAATGTTCCCTTGGCCACTGTTCCCTTTCCATATATATTGTCATCTATAGAGGACCAGCTCTATATGGCAGGGGTCCTGAGTGGCGTTTTACGGCGTCGGATTGCTAAGACAGGAAAAGAAACTGAGAACAGCCGAACTAGAGGTTAGCCCATGCTGATCCGATGCTATGGGATTTGGACTTTATTTTATACTGGTTTCAAACAAAGAACACAAAGAAAGAGTAGCAGCTGTGAAGGGGTTACAAATCATACACAATCCATTAAAGTCTAAAAAGTAGAGATATGGGTGCAAGGACAAGGGCCAAATTCCAACCACCAATTAGTAGGGTTTACTTCTGGGAGCAGAAATAAATTTCATGGAGATGTTTACTAATTGCGTTCTGCCTTGATTTACAGATCTGCACCTGGTCAGATAGTCTGGACTAAATTGTCCGGCTCCAGTCTTTATCTAAGTAATATATTTTTTAGGTTTCAGGCTTCTTAATTATCAAGGAGAGAAATTGTCAAGGAGAGGAATTGTTAACTCAGTAGCTGCTGGTCTGGTTAAGGACTCAAAGCTTTCCAATAAGAATGTTGAGAGAATGTGGGGATCTAAAAATGAGTCAAAAGAGGAGCCTCAGATTTTTACCTTAGATGGTCCATTCTATCTGCATCTGACATGTTGTGCAGAAAAATCATACACGCAGTTTTACTTGCCGATGATTTTGTAATGGGATCCAGATAAAACATCTATTACAGACTCTGTTTCTCTAAATGACTCCTAATAGCCTCTTGGAGGGGTCAAGTTGTTTTTGGATTAATCTACCTGCTGGTATCAGAGCTTTTCAGGGCTCAGGTGACCAGGACCAAACACAAAGACTGCCTCAGCCTGGATTGGTCACATAGGGAATCCAGATAACAGGCCCTAAATTTGACCCTATTTCTCCAATTGGCTTTTTACATATAACGGCTTTCAACAGTCATCCCCTATTAAAAAGCTAGTTCCTTGTGGGTAGAAGCTGTCTGGCTTTTGTATTTATATTCTCATTGCTGACCACTAAGTACTTATATTTATATATATATATATATATGTATATATGTNAAATCATACACGCAGTTTTACTTGCCGATGATTTTGTAATGGGATCCAGATAAAACATCTATTACAGACTCTGTTTCTCTAAATGACTCCTAATAGCCTCTTGGAGGGGTCAAGTTGTTTTTGGATTAATCTACCTGCTGGTATCAGAGCTTTTCAGGGCTCAGGTGACCAGGACCAAACACAAAGACTGCCTCAGCCTGGATTGGTCACGTAGGGAATCCAGATAACAGGCCCTAAATTTGACCCTATTTCTCCAATTGGCTTTTTACATATAACGGCTTTCAACAGTCATCCCCTATTAAAAAGCTAGTTCCTTGTGGGTAGAAGCTGTCTGGCTTTTGTATTTATATTCTCATTGCTGACCACTAAGTACTTATATTTATATATATATATATATATGTATATATGTATATATATATATATATATATTACATAAAACCTGGAACTAGTAAAGTGGAGAACAGCAAATTTAAATCAAAATTATCTCATCATACAGGGATAGCAGTGGGGTAGTGAACAAAGTGCTAGGTTTAAAGATTCTGGAATGAATGAATGAAAAGCACCAATGAAGCATGTCCATGTAAGTCTTTCCATGCTTCTCTGTTTTCATCGTATTCGTCATTTCTTATAGCACAGTAAGATTCCATGACATTCATTTCATTTAGTAAGTGCCCGATCAAAGGTGGATCCAAGATGGTGGAGCAGAAGCATGGAAGGCTCAAACCTCTCTGACAATCCTCTCCAACCAACCATAAAATAACACTTCAAAATGAATACTAGAGTGATAGAACCAACAAGAGGATGGAGTGAAGCAATTTTCCTGTGGAAAACCACTTGAAAGATAGGTAGAGAGGGCTTGATTCATAGGTTGAAGAGCACAGCCTGCAGCAAAGCCAGCCCAAAGTGAGGCTGCCAGGCTGCAGCAAAGTGACACCAATGCAAAACAGCAGCAACCCTTTCCTCCCAGTCACCTATTACTCCTGATTCTGAACCTAAGCCAACCCACTCACCTCTTAAAGTTCCAAGCCCTAGTGCAGGCTGGCAGTGAGGCCCAAGTCCTAGCAAAAGGCAGTTGCAGTGCACCTAGCTGATACAAGCCTAGGAAGAAGCCCAGAGTCCCTGCCTCAGTCTGCAGGGAGGAACTGAACCCTAATGCAAAACAGTCCACAGTGTGCCTAGTCTATATAAATCCAGAGTGAGTGCTCTGAGCTCTGAAAATACAGATTAACAACAGAAAGAAAGAAAGAAAGAAAGAAAGAAAGAAAGAAAGAAAGAAAGA
>NC_058136.1:1091458-1109081 GCF_016433145.1 Gracilinanus agilis | reverse complement strand
CTGAATGCAGACTGAGACATACTATATTTGTAATGCAAGGTGGCTAATAGAAATCTTTGCTTCTGTAATTTCTAACTGTCACAAAAAGTCAGTTAAAGATCTTAGAATCTTCAGAAAGTCAGTTAGAACTTGAAGCTATAAATAGAGGTGAAGTTCCAACTGACAGAGCTTTTGCCTTCTGGCTTTTGCTGTGGCTGGAGGCTTTTGCTTTGGCTTAGCCTGTTGGCTTAGGTCTTTGGGCTTGGCTTTGACCTAATTGCTTCAGCCGTGGCCTGTGCTTATCTTGTCTTGGGGAAAATTAGACCTATCTCATTTCTCTGGACCTCTCCCTGATCTCTCCATCTACATCCCTCCCCTTCCCCTGAATTTCCTTTGGGCCCTAGGTGGAAGGGATGGTTGGGTGATTGGACATTGTGGGTTTAGTTTCTATAGACAAGTAGAGTATCCTCAAATAAGTTACCCCTAGTTTTAGTGATTTGATAAAGACTTTACTTAAAAGGCAGTCAAATCTTCCTGACTGGGAGAGCAAGCTCTCTCAGTCTAAACTCTCCTGTGATCCTTTCACCTCTCCCTAGCAGCAGTTAGAAAACCCTAAACTCCTCTCCCCTTCTGATTGACCTTGGTATTAATAAATCCCCTTGTTACCTATTCAAACCCTCTAGGGCAGGGGTTGGCAACCTTTTTGGCCGTGAGAGCCATAAACGCCACATTTTTTAAAATGTAATTTCGTGAGAGCCGTACAGTGCTCACAGTGCGCACTCCTATAACAGCATCTGAAAAAAAATTGACTTTATGGCTCCTGCAGAAAGAGCCAAGAAAGGCTTGAGAACCATATGTTGCTGACCCCTGCTCTAGTGAATCATTGTATCAAAATTAAGACAAGGGCTGAAAGGGAAGGAATCATTTTCTTTTATTTTCTTGAGGGAACTGTGGGCATCCATCTTGGCAGGAAGTGGTTACCTGAGACTTCCTCCTACTAACAGTTTCTCTGGCAGGGAGGATCCCTTTGACTCCTCCCTCAAGGAACTTCAGAAACTGACTAGAGAAGCACTCCAGCCTGAGTTAAAACATTTCTGAGTGGCCCAACTCCTTTGTACTATAGAGATACCTTTCTTTGCCTTGAAGGGTTCAGCCTATCTTCCCCAATATCCTCTGTCTCTAGCCTCTGTGAATAAACCTGTTTGAGCTGCCCTCTCCTACCTACCCCATTTCCCTTATTTCCTATATACCTTCCAGTACTTTCATTCCTCTTCCAATCACCTTATAATCACCCATATCTCCTTTATCCTTCCTCACACCCAAATTGCCTGTGGCAATGGTTTAACTCAATTACTTCACAAAAGAAAGATACTGGTTCTGGGGAACTAGTAGATAACATCAAACTACTATTCCAAGTACTAAAACAGATAAGGGAAGGAAAGGAACTGGAAAAACACACAATTCTCCAGCTAGAGATTGTGGAGTCCAAATACCTAGGGAATGATACCACCAATGAAAAATCAAAGCCCAATAACAACCAACCATCTGCAAATTCCATAGTGTCACTTTTACCAATCGTAGATAGAACCATCGTGCAGCCTGAGGAAGGGGTGGTACACGTAAAAACATACAAAGCATTCACCCCAAAGTGATGTGGAGGTGCTAAAGAGGCGTTTCCCAAAATTTTTATAACATTCCACTTTATTTCTTCACTTTTATTTGTTTGAGTTCTCCTTCACAAAATGACTAATATGGAAAGATGCCTTATACTTATTACACATGGAATGAGAGAGGACAATATTTTGCCTCAAACTTAAAAAAAAGAAGGCTAAAAATTGTTTTTACATGTAATTGAGGCAAAAATATTATTTAACTCCACCCCCTCAACAAAAATTAGATTGTAAGTTACTTAAGACAAAAAAAGGATATCATTTGAAAAGCACTGCACTAGAAATTAGAAGACTTAGTTTATAGTCCTAGTTTCTATTTGGATCTTATTTTCCTCTAATGAATGCTATAGAGAGCAGGTTCCCAGAACAATCCTTCCACCCCACCCCAAAGCCTATTTTACTTATACCAGAAGTTTAAGACTAATAACACTATTTCAACAGCATTTAACTATCTTTATTACACTATATCAGAAAATGCATTTTAAGTTCTAATTAGACTAATCAGAGACAATTTCCCTTTTGGCAAGGCAGTTCCTCCCTTGCCTCCTCACCAGAAAGAGGACTCAACTTAGGGTTGGGGCGGGTTGATCAGTCATGCTTTGTTATTTTCCCAAACACTCTTCATTGAGGAACAAAGGATGGTTGCTTCTATGACCTACGACTCCTCATGGTCATTTGTATGTAATAGTTAATAAGTCAAATTTTCTTAAGAGCCTGCATCTGAATTTTAAAAAAAATTATTTTTTCCATTCTGAACAACTTCCTTTTCAAGCATATATAATAAATTCAATATGCTAGTTTCAAAGTTGCCCTGCTTTTCTTTGAATACCTCTCAACTTCCTTTTTTGTTCTCTTCTGAACATTTAAAAAATGCTTCAGTGACCCACTTTCTCCTCTTTTCTTTTGCATCTCAGTCCATAATTTCCTCCTATTTCCCTCTCATATTAAAATAAAAAAATTTAAAACCCTCTCTCTTACAACAAGTATAGTCAAGCAAAACAAATCCACACTTTGGTGCTGTCCAACAATTTACATCTAATTCTGTAGCTATTCTTTGACTAGGAAGAAGGAGTGTGCTTTATCATTGGAATCCCGGAATCATGATGGATCATTATGAGACTGAGCAGAATTCTAAAGTCTTTCAAAGTTGTTTTTCTTTACAATGTTATAATCATTGAAATTGTTCTTCTGGTTTCACTCAGTTCATTCTTCATTAGTTCAAACATGCCATCTCATATTTCTCTGAAGCCATCTTTTTCATAATTTCTTAAAGGGCATTAATAGTCCACCACATTCACATATCATATTTTATTTAGATACTATTCACCAACTGAAGAGACCTCCCTTAGTTTTCATTTGTCAATACAAAAAAAAAAAAAAGAGAGAGAGGGTGCTATATATTTGTGCATATGGGTCTTTTCCCTCTTTCATTGATCTCTTTAGAGTATAGACCTAGTAGTGACACTCCATCTTCTAACTCTGAATTTTCATTGTCTTTCCCCTTTGCACTCTCTCCTCACTCCTACTTCCTGGATTCCTTGTCTTTTGTAGTAAGTCTTCTAATTCTCCTTAAGGCTAGTTTCTTTTCTCTAAATTAGCTCCTAGCTTATGAAAGGATGATAAATAAAGAATAGGTGAGTAGGGTTTTGCTTAACCCAGTCGGGCTGATGATCCTTTCAAGAATAGAGGCAAAATGACTGCTCTTTGTTTTAGGTCAGTAGAAACCACTCTGACTTAGTTAAAAGATAACAGGTTTATTAAACAAAGTTGCTTAGGTATGTGGGCTGAGGATTTCCCTAATCTTAATGAAAACTGTCTTATTTCCACTGTTAAGGTGGTTAAGGTCCTAATATTTATTAAACAGTGGAGCACTGATATTTAACCAAGTTGTGAAGGACAGAGAATTATTTCCACAACTGGCTGATAAAAGCTTCACTGAAAGGTGATGGAATTCTGTGACAGGCTAAATGCCCTAGGAACAGTTCCCTTAAGAATCATTTGGCCTTGATGAAACTAGGAAGTTAATCTTGACTTCCTGGGACCTTAATAATGTTTATAATCCAAGCACAAGCTTGATCTTGAAGTGTTTGGATCAGCTAGGCTTTATTCCAAGATCTGACTACGATATCAAAAGATGATGACCTTGTCCTCAACAAGGTAGGCTACCAGCTTATAAGTAAAAGGTATCAGAGGCTTGTACATTTAACAGGGTTTATTAGATAGGTTGAAGGAAAGGGAAACTGGGAGGTGGGAGAGAGGGAAATAGGTGAACCCTATTGAGCTTTTAACTTATAATAAATGCAGTAAATTATGATGATATCTAAATAGAAAGCTAGCCTAGGTGCTGAGTCCAGGGGACTTTGAGAGTCTCCCCTTGCTCAGAAGCTATTAAAGATTTTCAGAGATTTTAATGATGAAATAATCTTGTTAGATGGTTAAGGCTCAGTTGCCTTATCAATAATGGAGTGATTGATATAGTTAGCAAAGTAGTCTGAACCCTGCCTGCCTATACCAAACTACCTTCCTCCTGGGGCCTGGACAGTAGACAATCTCCTGCCTCCCTAACCAAGAAAAAAGAGTTTTTGAGGCTGTTCACCTCTCCGTCTTTATACTAGATCACCAACCGAAAATTTGGCACATGCTATCTCCTGCCAGCTGGCTGGGTTCTTTGTTCCATGGTTGATAAACTGTTGTTTGCAAATTCAAGATGGCAGTCATCCTGCCAGGCACAATACCACCAACTGATCCTATGGAGGGTCTCTTCTGCCCTCAGTAAAGCTAAGGCTATACTAACTACTCGCTCTCTCTCAAATTCCCTGTCTATTCTAGCTACCTATGCTAAGCCCATAAGGATAAAATCTTTGTGAGAAAAAACCAATAGCTGTGAAGTCAGAATAGATGCCACCTGTGACCAAGTCACTCTGGTGAGCCAAGGCTCATTAGAGCAACTGAGCAGTTCAGTCACAGTCACTGGTAAATCTTGTTTGAGACTTCTTCCAATATAATAGTAGAGGACCCAAAGATGTTCTGGATAATGGCTGTTTTCTTTCAGGAACCCCTTGAAGGTAGATAAGAGATAGGAGCTGAGTTTTGAAGAAGGTTCTCTCTCTAGAGCTCAAACCAAACTCTCCTTCTGGCAGTTATCCTCCCAGAATTCTGTCTCGGGACTCTGAGAGCTTCTCTTGCACCCCTTTCTTAGTTCTCTTCATTCCATCCACTCTGTATGTCCTTCCTCCCAAATTTCCCCTTATCACTTATCTTGTATACCCATAGTTGCTTGTATTTTATCTTTCTCATTGGAATGTGATCTCCTTGAGGGCAGGGACTGTTTTTGCTTTTCTTTTATCCCTAGCCTGGCAACAGTAAATATTTAATTATTCCTGATTTACTGACAAGCATTGTTGACTCAAATGATTTATGAACAGTTTGGTGACATCATCAGTATAGTTCCAAATTAATTTTTAGAATGGCTAGAAAATTTATAACTCCAACTATGGTACATTAATGCTCTTGTTTTCTCTACAGCCTGTACAATTGTTATGTTTCATTTTTGTCCTCTGCCAATAGATAAGTTGGACAGATGCACTTTCTTGACTTTTTCAGGGATCAAACTTGGTTAATTTAATTAAATAGAGTTAAATTTAGTGTTTTTTTAAATTATAAAGTTCATTATATCTTGTTCCATTTATTTTTCTGAGTTTGAGTTATTTTTCTGCTCTTTTTCTGGTTCTGTTAATTTGATACTTTTTATAAATATTCATTTCATTTTGTTGAGTTTTATTGTCACATAACTTGAGCAAAATAGTTTCTAATAAGTTTTTATTCTTTATTGTTGTAAATTCTCTTTCATTTTTAATATTGGTAGTCTTATTTTCTTTTTAAAAATCAAATTAGTGGATAGTTTCTCCACTTGATTTCTGCACAAAAAATAATTTAGTTTTATTCATTAGTTCAAAATTTTTGCTTGCATTTTTATTTTCTTTAATTTTCAGAATTTCTATTTTGATGTATAATCAGGGATCTTCCATTTTGTTGGTATTTTAAAATATGTTTAGATTTTTTTTTTTAGTTATATGCCTAATTAATTGATATGCTTTTTCTTCTGGTGAGGAAAGAGTCTAGGTTTAAAATTTTCCTTAGGAATACTTTATCTACATTGTAAGTTGTTTGGTATATTTTTTTGCTATTGTTATTTTTGATGAACTTATTGTTTCTATGATTTATTTTTGTTTCACTATTTCCTTAATTATTCAATGGCCTTTATTGAATATATTGCATTGTGATCAGTCATAGATGTACTTAATATTTTTGCTTTTCTGCATTTCATAAAGTTTTTATGTACTGATACATGATCAATTTTACATAGGGGACATGCATACCTAATAATACAAATATTCCTTTCTATTCCCATCCAATAATTACGAGAGATCTAAATATCTTTCTAAAATTCTATTTGGTTCCTTAATGTCTTTCTTGTTTACTTTTTGTTGGGTTTGTCTAAATCTGTAGATTGAACTTCCTACATATTATAGTTTTACTATTTCTACCTGAAACTCATGTAATTTTTGCTTTATTTATGTAGATGTTCTGCCATTTGTAGCATATATGTTAGGGATTAATATTAATTCATTATGGTTAGAATCTTTCAGTGTAACATTTTTCTTTGTTTATTTTTGAGGTTGATTTGAAATCTCAGATGATTGTTACTTCTGTTTTTTTTAGTTCAGATGAAGCAGAGATTTTACTCCAACCCTATATTTTATTGCTGTGTGAATCTTTACATTTGCTTTTTGTGAGCAACATATTGTTAGATTCTGCTTTCTAATTCATCCTGCAATTCTCTCAGCTTATGGGTGATTTTGTTTAATTCACATTCATTGTTTGTGACTTAGAGCATTTTTTTCATGATTCAGAAAATTTCCCATTCATATCTAGTTAGAGAATGGCTCTTATAAATTATAATTCAGTTCCCTAAATATATTAAAAATGAGACTTCTGTCATTAATTCTCATGACAACTCTTTAAAGTAGGTACTTTATTACCCCCATTTTACAGATGAGGAAACTGATTTTTGAGACATTAAGTGACTTGACAGTGGTTACATAGCTAGTAAATTCCTGAGGTAGGATTAAATTCAGCTCTTCTAAACTGCCAAGTTATATCTATTACATTATGTAGCTGCCTCTATACTAAATAAAAATAAGGTTCAAGTGATGGCTGCTACCTTAACCCCTTCCTTTTTTTTTATATAGTCTCTCTTATTATAGTTTGTTTATGTGAGAGTTATATCCTCCCTCAAACCTTCCTGCCTTCCCTAGCTCATTCCTTTATCTCTCTCTTTTCTTTCTTCTTTAAGTTTATCCAAATATAACAGAACCTTGATCAGGCTCTTGATATTATATAACTCTTCCATTTTCCTTGATGACATTAGCATTCTGAGACTCTTGTTTCTTCTTTCCCTAAAAGAAAGTAAACACTTTATCCTTCCTTCCAGTGCCTTAAATATATTTTCTTTTTTGTTTCTTTTGACTCTTGGATTTGCATTTCAAATTAGAGTCCTCAGCTCTGATCTTCTCATCAAAATGCTTGGAAGTTATTTACTTATTTATTTTGTTAAAGATCTATCCCCACCCCCCATTGGGTTATACTTTATTCTTTGGAATGTTATTCTTACTTGTAAGGCTATATTCTTTGACTTATATTTCAAGCTCTCTTCTTAATAGTTGTTGTTGTTGAGTCATTTTTCAGTTGTGTCTGACTCTGACCCATTTGAAGTTTTCTTGGCAAAGACACTGGAGTGGTTTGCCATTTCCTTCTCCAGCTTATTTTATAGATGAGGGAACTGAGGCAAACAGAGTTAAGAGACTTGTCTCAGGAAGTGTCTGAGGCCAGATCTGTACTCAAGAAGATCAGTTTTCTTGACTCCAGGCTTAGCACTCTGTCCACTGCACCACCTGGTTGCCCTTCTAAATAGTGGTATAGTCCAAAATTTTCTGTGGTTCTAGTTTTGGATTCTCTGTATATCTGAAATCTTTCTTTCTGGCTATATGAACTATTTTTTCTTTGGCTAGAAGCTCTTAATTTTGGTCATGATGTTCCTGGAAACTTCCATTTTGGAGTTTCTTTCAGGAAGTGAGACTGGTAGATTCCATTTTCATGTTCTTTGATCCCAATAGGTCTGGGCAGTTTACATTTATGATTTCTTGAAAAAATGATATCCATTTGGTTTTCAGTTAGTTTAATGATTCTTTCATTTTTCTTTTCTTTCTTTCTCTAGTAGACAGCTGGTAGCACCAGAACCTGTCAACTATCTATAAGGCTATATGCAGATTCATAGCAACTTTGGGCCCATCCTAGTCTGTGCTCCCGGGCTATCATACCAAATTGGTGATATGATCATAGTCCAGGGAGAGCAATGGAGTTATAGAGTTGGTATGTACTCCCTGCTTGGTACAGTGATAACTTTTCTCTCAACTGATCAGTTATTAAAGCAATACAGCCACAGGCTGGCCTTGGTCTGCAAGGTCTGCATCCCCTGCCCCAGTACAAAGCTTCAGACCATAGGCCTAGACCTAGTCTTCAATGGGAAGGTCTGAGATTCCATTCCAGGGTTAGAGTGACATGGCTGCTAACTCATTCCTGTTACATATGATCCCTGACCCCTTACATAGCATTAGGTCTCATCTTCCATACATGTGCTAGAAAACTTTGCATAGTCCTTCATGGTGGACCCATTCTAAGCATCTTTAGCTGTTGTTCCATACTGATGTGGACTGGGGAAAAAAAAATGGCCCACTGTGGTTCCTCCTTGGATTGCCTGATCAACATTCAGTGTGATGCTTTTCTTTGAACTTTGCTGGAGTAGTGGGAGAAATCATCTGTACTGTTTCCTCTTATTCTACCATATTTGACATGTGATCCAAAGTTACTTCTTTTTATAATGTTGTTTCTTAAGATACTATTCTCCTGGTCCTGCTCATTTTACTCAACGTCAGTTTATACAACTATTTTCCAGGTTTCTCTGAACATACTTTTATAATATATGGTACAATAATACCCATTTTATTCATATGCCATAATTTGTTTAGTCATTTCCGACTTGATGGGCACCCCCTTCATTTCCAGTTTTTTTGTTACAACAAAAAAGCTTTTGTAAACATTAAGGTACATATTTTTTCTTTGTCTTTGATTTCTTTGGGTCATTGGTATAATAGTTGTATTATCACTGTCAAAGGGTATGCAAAGTTTAATGGCTTTGGGGGGCATAATTCCAAATTGGTTTTTGGAATGACTAGACCAAACCAATTTCCACCAAGAGTATATTAATGTGGGGAGGCAATTATGTGGTTTTGGATAGAGCGCCAGGCCTGGAAGTGAGAGGTCCTAGGTTCAAACTTGGCCTCAGACACTTCTACCTGTATGACCCTGGGCAAGCCACTTTATCCCCATTGCCTGGCCTTTCCTGCTCATCTGCCTTAGAACCAGTACTTAGTATTTATTCTGAGATAGAAGGTAAGGGTTTTAAAAAAAAGAATGTATTTTTCCTCATCTGACTTCTGGCTATTTTTATTTTGCAGTTTGGGGTTAGATGGGGAGACTTTTATTTTACTCTGGTTCATCTAGGGTATGTGGGAGTACTGCTTGTCTATGTTTCTATCTTGTTATCAAGTTTGGGGCCAGATGGTTTTGGGTTGGGAGAAGGTGGGCATTTATAGCTGCTTTGTTTCTATCTGGCTAGGTCCAGGTCCAAGCACTAAAGTTTGAGTTTTGTTAAATTGGGGGCAGAGGGGCAGTCTGTCTTTTTAATATAAATATTTTACTGGTATGTGGTTGTGCATCATGGAACGCTGGTCTATCAAGAATCTAAAATGATTATCATACAGAGGGCAATGGGACAGTGCATGATAGGTATGAGAAGGCTGCAGTCTATCACAGATAAGTAACCATGAAGAACTAAAGTAAAGGATATCATGGAGAAAAATATAAACAAAAAAAGAAGATGGACTTATCATATGGTGAGAGCAAGGGTGAAGGGGGACAATCAAAGAACCACACTGGTATCTTTGCTAAGAGCCATGGAAGGCTCTCCCATATATTGAATGGCCCTTTCCTTGCCCTGAAACCTACCCCCACCCTCCCACTCTGTCTACCCCATCCAGACTAATGGGAGGACATGGATAAGAGTTATGGGCAGGGACAGAGAGGTGATGACCTGAGTCACTGGAGAGAACATTCAGACTAATGAAATCACAGCTGCATGTGAATGCTGGGATATTTGAGTGTGAAACTCTTCAAAGTCAAGCAAGAACAAAACCTAAACAGCTTCAGGTTCTTGGGGACCATGCATCAGGCTGTCCAGACAAAAAAATACACTTTTCTTCAGTATAATTTGCTCACTTAAACTGAATGACCTATGTACTAGCAACTGAACAACAAAAAAAATTACTCAACAAGCAAGGTATTTATTTTTTTAAATCCTTACCTTTTGTCTTAGAATCAATACTGTGTATTGGTTGCAAGGCAGGAGAATGGTGAAGGCTAGGCAATTGGAGTTAAATGACTTCTGAGGATCACATATCTAGGAAGTGTCAGAGGCCATATCTGAACCCAGGACTTCCCATCTCTAGGCTTGACTCTCAACCCATTGAGCCACCTAACTGGCCCTCAAGCAAGACATTTATAAAACACTTCTGTGTTTATTTCTGGGAACTCAAAAGGACCAATATGAAACAGCCCTTTGAGTTGGGATTATTATTAATGAAAAAATATCTACTACCATCTAATACCTATTTACCACTATACAATGTAGATCTAGAAGGGGGGCCTCAGAGGACATGCCTCATTTTACAGAGGACAATATTGAGCTTCAGAAAGATAGAAAACTTTTGTCCAAAATCATGCAGGAGTAGGCCCCAGGATTGAGAGGAAAGCCAGCCTAGGTCTGCTGGCTCAGTCTTAGACTTAGACTAGTTATTCATTGCATTAGGTTACCTTGTGCTACCCTTTCACTTTACAGTTAAGGAAAGAAACGAGGAGAACTGAAGTGACTGGCTCAGGTATACAGGTCAGCAAGCTGTAGTCTGGAATCGAGCTCTTGACTTGCATATTCAATGCTCTTTCCACTCTTCCATTACTGTTTCCGTCATCTGCAATTGGTTAATATTTCAATCTTTTGTTTTCATTTTTTATTCTTTGATAATCTAGTGGCAAAACACACTGGAATATAATAATTTTTTTTTCTCTTCTTGGGTCACTTTATTACATTTCTTCCTTGATTCTAATTCTGTACATTGGCCAAAGGTTTCTTAATGATCTTTTGACACTGTCATGCAAAATGGAATATAATAACTAACATTTATATAGTGCTTACTATGTGCCTGGCACTATGCTAAAAGTACTTTACAATTATAATCTTATTTGATCCTTATAAGAATTCTGGGAATCTATCTACCAAAACAAACACAGCAATTATACGAAAACAACTACAAAACACTTTCCAAAAAAATAAAACTGGATCTCAACAATTGGAAAACCATTAATTGTTCATGGGTAGGACGAGCTAACATAATAAAAATGACAATTCTACCCAAATTAATTTATCTATTTAGCGCCATACCTATCAAATTACCAAAAAACTTCTTTACTGAATCAGGAAAAACTATAACAAAGTTCATTTGGAATAACAAAAGATCAAGAATATCAAGGGAAATAATGAAAAAAAATGTGAAGGAAGGGGGCCTAGCAGTACCAGATATTAAACTATACTATAAAGCAGTGGTCATCAAAACAATATGGTACTGGCTAAGAGACAGAGAGGAGGATCAGTGGAATAGACTTGGGGTAAATGACATCAGCAAGACAGTGTATGATAAACCCAAAGAGCCCAACTTTTGGGACATGAACCCACTATTTGACAAAAACTGCTGGGAAATTTGGAAAACAATATGGGAGAGATTAGGTTTAGATCAACATCTCACACCCTACACCAAGATAAATTCAGAATGGGTGAATGACCTGAGGGAAACTATAAATAAGTTAAGTGAACACAAAATAGTATACCTGTCAGATCTCTGGGAAAGGAAAGATTTTAAAACCAGGCAAGAGTTAGAGAAAATTACAAAATGTAAATTAAATGGTTTTGATTATATTAAGCTAAAAAGCTTTTGTACAAACAAAAACAATGTAGTCAAAATCATAAGGGAAACAACAAATTGGGAAAAAAATCTTTATAACAAAAAACTCTGACAGGGGTCTAATTACTCAAATATACAAAGAGTTAAATCAATTGTATAAAAAATCAAGCCATTCCCCAATTGAAAAATGGGCAAGAGACATGAATAGGCAATTCTCAGGTAAAGAAATCAAAAATATCAATAAGCACATGAGAAAGTGTTCTAAATCTCTAATAATTAGAGAAATGCAAATCAAAACAACTCTGAGGTATCACCTCACACCTAGCAGATTGGCTAAAATGAAAGAAGGGGAGAGTAATGAATGCTGGAGGGGATGTGGCATAATTGGGACATTAATGCATTGCTGGTGGAGTTGTGAACTGATCCAACCATTCTGCCTGGCAATTTGGAACTATGCTCAAAGGGCTATAAAAGAATGCCTGCCCTTTGATCCAGCCATACCACTGTTGGGTTTGTACCCCAAAGAGATCATAGATAAACAGACTTGTACGAAAATATTTATAGCTGCGCTTTTTGTAGTGACAAAGAACTGGAAAAGGAGGGTATGTCCTTCAATTGGGGAATGGCTGAACAAACTGTGGTATATGCGGGTGATGGAATACTATTGTACTAAAAGGAATAATAAACTAGAGGAGTTCCAGGTGAACTGGAGAGACCTCCAGGAATTGATGCAGAGTGAAAGGAGCAGAGCCAGAAGAACATTGTACACAGAGACTGATATACTGTGGTAAAATCGAATGTAATGGACTTCTGTACGAGCAACAATGCAATGACACAGGACAATTCTGAGGGATTTATAGTAAAGAACACTACCCACATTCAGAGGAAGAACTACAAGAGAGGAAACATAGAAGATAAACAATTGCTTGAATGCATGGGCTGAGGAGGACATGATTGGGAATGTAGACTCAAATGACCACACCAATGCAACTAACAACAATATGGAAATAGGCCCTGAACAAGGACACATGTTACAACCAGTGGAAATGAGCGTCGGCCATGGGAAGGGGGGTGAAGGGGAAAGTAGGGGCATAAAGTATGTAAACAGGTTAAAAATGAATATTAATAAATTTAAAAAAAAGAATTCTGGGAGGTAGGTGCTATTATTATTCCCATTTTTGTGCATGAAGAAACTGAGGTAGACAGAGGTTAAATGACTTGCCCAGGGTCACACAGCTAGTAAGTGTCTGAGGGAAGATTAGAACTGAGGTCTAATCTGTAAAAACATAGACAGTTTCTTCTAACTGGCAATTGTCAAGATGGCTTACTGCTGGCTCATCAATATTGAATGAACTCTTCTCTTGCAATCACTTGGTATTAAACTCTGATTTTTACCATGTTTATGCTTCAAATAAAAATATATCCCACATTTGATCAATTTTATTCACTAGCTTTTTTCCGACAAAGATACAGTTGTTAATGCAGTTGGAGCATCACATGACATCCACCTTCTGAAGATAGACAACAGAGAAGATGAATTAATAACCAATGTCACCAATTGGTGTTCAGGTATAGTAGATAAGGTGAGTAAATAGTAACCCTGAGGTGGCAGGAAAACTTTATTTCTCAGCCAAAGACCAGAGAGAGAGAGAAACTGGAAGTTTTCCTAGAAAGTCACATTGGTTGAACATCTCCCACCCTACCTCTCAGCCCTTTAAATAAACACATAGAAAAAGATTTGATGTTTAGCTTACTAGTGGCACAGTGTTTCTAACTCATCCTAAGCTTTACACAACTGAACAAACAGATGAGAACTTTATTAAGAAGGGTCATCCATCCTGTATGCTCTTTCATCAAAACACAGAAAAATATTAACCATGTAAAATTTTTATTAAATCATTTATTTCTTACACACACACACACACACACACACACACACACACACACACACACACACACACGTGTGTGCTTTTAAAAAGAAGTTGCAAAATGAAATCATTCTTTGGTTTCAAATCCTCAGGTTCATACTGATGAACATAACAGGAACCGAAAACGAGTGAAGGAAATCAATCAATATGTCGACCATTTGCAGAATGAATTGGACAACTTGGATTTTGGTGACCTTTTGGATTAGGTAAATATTCAGACAAAAGAAGGTATCCTTTCTTTTTAAAAGGAACATTGTGCTCTCTCACTCTATCAAAAAACCCCAAAAACAATAACAAAAAAAAAGCAACTACTGAGGACCCAAACTTGGCTCACTTACCAGAGTAGTTCATAACTTCTATAAAGCTATAGTTAACCTAAGTTTCTTAATGTGTTATTTTTTCCCCTCAAAAAATCCCAAATGTATAGGCTTATTTTATGGAAATAAAATATATTTAAATTTGTGAAAAATAAAGACAAAAATCAAGCAAAAGTGTTGATCATTGTATCAAGCAAATCATTGAGACCTTGTAAGGGATTTGATGGCTCCATTCACACTGGAGCAATCTGTTTGCCACACAATATACCAACTTGGTGGTAGAGAGGATTTTTCTCTTTTTTCTAGATGAAAAGGAGGCTGAGGAGCCATGGGTTAGGAACCAGCCATTTCTTTGTGTTATGTAAATGGACTGTTCTGCAGGCCACTATGTAAAGTGATTTTTGCATAATGTGAATTTGCCCACTGATGTAGGGAAGGGAAGGATGGAGGGAGCCAGGAAGGGGACCATGTGCCAGGGGAAGGAGGGAGCCAAGAACAGAGAAGTGAGAAGGGGGAAGGATATAAGAGGGCTGGGGCCAGCCAGAACCCAGAGGAAGAACATGTGGGGTAGTGGTGGTGGTATATGTGTGTGTGGTTGACCCATGGGGACCAGATATGGATAAAGACAGGAGAGGAAAGGCCACACGCAGGAGCCAGGGTCAGCTATGCTGTATTCAAGTGAGAATTTGCAAAGACCTTGGGGCCAGACCCTTGTGTGGGTGGAACAAGGCAAAAGTTTCCTCTCTTGGCACTAAAGGTCTCAAGCCAAATCCTGTATCTGTTCTGCTTTTGCTTGGAGGATTTCTGGGGGTCATGTGGGGGAGCTGAGCTGAGGGCAGAAGCAGAGAGAAAGACAGAACAGTACTGAATAGTAAAGTTAATATTTTTTTGGAATGCAGATTTCTTTCAGAAGTCTTTAAGTAAGGTGGAATTTGTGTAACTCAAATTTATGTAAAGTATTTGGCGACATATCTACAAGCTGCCAGAAAGTGACTTAGAAAAATAGCATAATAGAGATGTGATTTCTATTACTGACTACTGTAAAATATAGGAAAGAAAGTTCTCAAAACTTCAAGAGTATGGCTTTCTTTTACTTATTTTTGAATACAGGTTATTATAAGTTCATAAAGTTTATTTTTAAGTGACTAATAAGGACAGGCTGCTTGAAAAGCCTTCCCTGCATGCATATTTGGAGAACCATTTGCTCCTTCTGCTGTATTATATAACAGTGATGCTAAGAAATGGCAGATTGTCATGCTGAACAATGATGTAAGAAAGGGACCTTAAATACAAAAAACTAGAGAGAAATTCTGAATTTTCTTTAGATATGCCTTTTGAATCAGGTGATTCTCTAGAATTTTAATTATATTAAATATTTCATCTTCCAATTTGAAGAATAGTATCCTTCCTATAACTTTAAAGAGTGAGCAAAAAAAGGGTAAGATGAACTTACCTTCAAGAGATCCTTTGATAAAAGTCAAACAGAGTTGAAAGGAAATAGGCTGAGAGATCAAGAATACAAATTAAGAGTTTCCTGACTGGTGACAGGTACTGAGGCTCTGATTTTAAATCAAGACCAGCAGAAGCAAAATATGTCCACAAAAGGTAAGATGTTTGGCTGTAGGGAAACTGAGACATAACAATAAAAATGGAAAGGTTTCTGGAGCCATAAATAATTACAAGCTTTGACATACATTTCCCATCTTGATGAAATCTTTAATATTAAAATTAAGGTTAGAGAGAAAGTAACCACAGATGTAGCTCCCTTTTCCCCTGTCTAGAAGGTGTTCTCAATTTAAATATTGAGGAAAGGATGATCTTTTAGCAGGAACTGGGGAGATAATTCCAGTGACTTGTAGCTTGTACCATATATACTCAATTCACATAGGATGCTCTCATCATTCCTTTATCATCACAGAGAGAACCTCATTCCTGCAGGAGTTTGTGTTTTACTGTGGAACTTTCTGAACAAAGGTGAACAAAGAGCGTCCCAGCTGCGGTTCGAGCCCGCAGTTCGTGTAGTTCGTAGTCATGGGCCCATTCCACATTGCCCCATTTCTGGATCTAAGAGAATAATGTATATGATATGTTAGTGTCAAGTAATCTGTGGGAAATCACAAGAGTTCTAGATCTCTAAAGATTTTTCCATGAACAGCATTTGCTCAAAATTTCATTCTAAGAATCAAATCATAAATATGAAAGTGAAGAGACCCATTTCCCAGGGATCTGCTTTTATCCAACAAAGCTCTTACCTGGATGGAGTAGGATAGACCAAAATTTGTAATACAAATGGTGGTAACTAGTAACAACTGCCACCACCACGTGCTATGCCAACGAGGTCTGTGGTTGTGACCCTGTTTGCCATTTCCTTCTCTGGCAGATTAAGACAAAGAGAGGTTAAGTGACTTGCCATCTAGCTACCTCCCAGGCAAAGGCAGTTTAAATGACTTGCCCAGGGTCACAGAGCTAGTGAGTGGCTGAGGTCACATTTGAACTCAAGTCTTCCTGACTCCAGATCCAGGGCTTTATCTCCACTGAGCCGGGCAATGGCAAACGTGAGCAGTATCATACTGTGCCTCTGGGTTTTTTTCTTCCTCACAAGTGGGTTATTATAGTGGATATCTGATCCAAAAGCACTCCTTTCTTCACATTTTGCCATTTCTGCAGAATGTAAGCCAGTAGCAGCCTGTGAAATGCCACTTTGCCTATTCAGAAAAGTCTATACTCCCCAAGTGCTGCTTAATTGTGCAAGAATAGCATTGTCTAAGGCAGTGGTTCCCAAACTTTTTTGGCCTACCGCCCCCTTTCCAGAAAAAAATATTACTTAGCACCCCCCTGGAAATTATGAAACTATTTATTGAATTCAGAATAGAATGTAATACAAAAAAAGTGTGGCCATCACCACCCTCCCCTGGATTGCTACAGCACCCACCAGGCAGTGGTGCCCACTTTGGGAATCACTGGTCTAAGGACATGGGGCAGCTAGGTGATGCAGTGGATCTGGAGTCAGGAAGACCCGAGTTCAAATCCAGCTCAGGCACTTAATAGCTGTGTGAACCTGGGCAAGTCACTTAACCTTTGTTTGCCTTAATCCACTAGAGAAGGAAACGGCAAACCACTAAAGTATCTTTGCCAAGAAAACCCAAAAGTGTTACAAAGAGTCAGAAACAAGTGAACAACAAGAAGCCCCACTGCTGGGAGCAAATGGGATTATGATGGGTCAGACATAACCAAAATGACTGAACAACAACAAAAAAAGACAATGGCCCTCAAATGACAAAATCTCACTAAAAAGCAGAACCAAAAGGATGATAGGATGAAAGATTGAAAACTGGAAGGGATCTTAGAGGTATCTAGTTCAGTCTCTTCCTTGTACAGAGGAGGAAATTGAGGAGTGGAGAGCTTGGGTGACTTGTCCAAGGGTACACAGGGACTTGGTGACAGAGCTAAGTTTTGAAAATGAAAGGACATTCTCAATTTTTAGAATATTTAAGAAATTGAATTTTATTATCTTAAAGTACATAAAGAGGGACAGCTAGGTGGCACAATAGGAAGGAAGGAAGGAAGGAAGGAAGGAAGGAAGGAAGGAAGGAAGG
>NC_058136.1:1066285-1090958 GCF_016433145.1 Gracilinanus agilis | reverse complement strand
CCCTTCCGTTCTACCTGCACTCTTCTATCTCCTTTTTTTTTTTTTTTCTGCAGAGCTATTATTTTCTTGCCTTTTAGGATTACTCTGTACATTTGATGCATTGCTTTTATGGTAGCAGTGACCTATTTTATGAGTGATTAAATTGAAATATAGAATTTTTCCTGGGTTTACAGAGGTCTGTAAGTTAGAAACTGAGGTATCCTAATGCCTGTGGGTTTTTTTTTTTGTTTTTGTTTTTTTGTTTTTGTTACTGTTTCCTTTGATGAGATCTTACATCCCTTATCTCCCCAGGTAAACTCTGCACCTCTGTGGATGAGGTAAAGTGAACTCTAGAAAATGACAGATGTTTTGCCCTAGTGTTTAACACAGTGCACATAGAAGTTGCATAATAGGGGCAGCTGGGTAGCTCAGTGGAATGAGAGTCAGGCCTAGAGACAGGAGGTCCCAGGTTCAAACCCAGCCTCAGCCACTTCCCAGCTGTGTGACCCTGGGCAAGTCACTTGACCCCCATTGCCCACCCTTACCAATCTTCCACCTATGAGACAATACACCGAAGTACAAGGGTTTAAAAAAAAAAAAAAAAAAAAGAAGTTGCATAATAAGTGTTTATTGAGTATAGATTAATTTTTCCTTTCAAAGAATCACAAAATTTAGAACTGGAAGAGACTTTAAAGATTAATTTAATTTTTTTTTTTTTTGTTTAAGAATAGGAAACGAATTGAGAGTGGTGAAGTTACTTGTCCAAACCACTCAGGTAAGTAAACAGAGCTAGTGTTCAAACACAAGTCCTTTAACCCAAAAGCTGGTGTTTTGGTACTGGCTAGGTCAAGTAATGTTGAGAGCCAGTGGAAATTACTTCCTGCTACACTCAAAAGCAATTGACCAAGATTTGGGTAGTTCCTTGTAGTTGCAAATGCAAACTACAATGAAACTCTAGCCCTAAGCTCTCCAAACTTGAGTAGGTGAATGGGTTACATAAGCTACCTTTATATGTATGTGTATCATATCTCTATATGGGAGCCTCTGGAGGGAGCCAGGGAGACAATAGGGACTGTCTTCACTTAACTGATAAAGGTTAATGCTCCATGCTAGACCCCTTTTAAGGACTTGGTTTGTAGCCTTTCTTACCTTGGAACTTATTGTCATAAGAGGTAGTCATGTGTAAGAGCATAGTCTATTACTGAATTGTCTTGAGAAAATGCCTTATCCCTGTCTTCCCATCAATTCTATCATAGTAGGGTAGAAGAGGAACTTATTTTGTGCCTGCTATCAATTTCCACAATTATGGAACTTCCAAGTAGGACTGCTGACCCCTAAGTCCCTTCTTGCCCTCTAAGCACTTATTCCTTTTTTTTTTTTTAATCCTTACCTTCTGTCTTAGAATCAATACATGTATTGGTTCTAAGGCAAAAGAGTGGTAAGGGCTAGGCAATGGGGGTTAAGTGACTTGCCCAGGATCACACAGCTGTGAAGTGTCTGAGGCCAGATTTGAACCTAAGACCTCCTGTCTCTAGGCCTTGTTCTCAATCCACTGAGCCACCTAGCTACTTCCTCCCACACACACTTATTCCTTTTAGTACCATTACTAGCCTCTGGTGGCTGGAGTTTTAATCTGTTTCTGGAACTGGATTTGGAGGCCTTCCATTGCTTCCCACTACCTATTCTGCCTTGTTTTACCAAACCTTCTTAGAAAAGCTCTAATGGCCAGAACTAATTAGGAGCTGTAATCCTTAAACTTTCTTGTAAGAAAGTTCACTTTCCTTGGGGTAAGGTTCTCTGTTATGTTGAGATGAGGGGAAAGAGCTAGAATGCTTGGCTTCATTCATCTCTCTGAGAAAACAGGACTTTGTAAACCTAAGTCCTTGTGATTTTGAATTGCTATGGGGAAAATCTTTTTTCCTTTTCACTGTTTGCTTTGTCAGCTACATCCTTCCCCTTTTTTTTGTTCTTTTTCCATTTTGCCCTTTACAGATTCCTTTAATTTGTTAGCTAACTTTTATTTGGATCTCTTCTCACATTCTTCTATTTTTTTGCATTCCTGGAAACCATGCAGAACACCTTCATGCATTTGGGAAATGTTTAACAAATTCATTTTTAAAAATTTAATAAAATAAAAATATGATCTAACATAGATGATGTTAATTTGTGGTTTTCCAAGTCAGTATGTAAGTAGCAGGGGGAAGATGCTGTATGGGCCCCCTTCCTTATCTCCTACTGGATGAGGAGGAGGACTAAGTATTCAAATAGTTCTCCTAATTTCACATTATGCAAATTTGACTTTACATGAAGAATTCTAAAGGAAATTTTTTTCTAGAAAAACAGAGACATTAACTTTGTTGTTGTTCAGTTGTACCTGATTCTTCTTGATCCCATTTGAAATTTTTTTGGCAGATTAACTAGAGTGGTTTGCCATTTCTTTTTCCAGTTCATTTTACAGACAAGGAAACTGAGGCAAACAGGATTAATCAATTTGCCTAGGGTCACACAGCCAGGAAGTGTTTGAGGCCAGATTTGAACTTGGGTCTTTCTAGACTCCAGGTCTCACACACTGTGTTACATAGCTGTCCATGTTAACTTTATTGTGCAGTACTGTGTTCTTTCTTTCTCTCCTTACTTCTGACCCTTGGGTTGGTGCTCCATGGCCATCCCTCTCTCCTCCCCACCCCCAAAAACAAAAAAAGACTCCCACCAAAAAACTCCCTTTAAGTGAAAGCACAAGAATGGACTCACAGCCATCAGATTGGAGGGATGGGGCTTGACTCTGGTGCAGAGAGGAAACTTTTGTCTGCTCTCCTGGAGCATACATAGTATGTCTTGTCTGTCTGTGCTTGGGTAGCAAATGTCTGTTTACAGCCCCCTTATCATGATCCTTCTGATCTATGTCTATATCTGGCCCCCTTGGGTTTGCCCCCCTTTCTCCTTGTTGCTTCTTTGTCCCTGGCATCCACTCGCCCTTGAACTGTATACTGGCCCTAGGCCATCTCCCTTCACTGGCACAACTCCCCCACCCACCAAATTTTTCCACTTATGTAAGTTGAGAACTCTCTGTACTTCTCACTTGTTGGTGTCACTTCCAGAGCTTCATTCTGCTAACTTCACTCAGGAACCTATCCTTTTTAGGTTCATCATTTTCTGTCACAATAGCTTAGCACAGTGCCTGGGATGTAATAGTTTCTTAATAAATGTTTATTGGCCAGCTGACTCCATCTAGATCCTTGGATATAGTCATCTAACCGCTAATAGTCATTTTCCTTTTCTCACAGAGTTCATTACTTGGTTCATACTCTTTCTCAGTCCCTTTAATCATTTGGGGTCTTAAATATACACATTGATGTCCCCTCAAAAACTTTTGGGTATTCTGCTCCTTTTCTCTGTGATCTCTTGGTGATCTTATAAATGCCCGTGAGTTAAATTATAATCTCTACATAGATGGCTTCCAGAGAAATCTTATCTATTTAGCTATATTATCTCTTAGTTTGTCCTAAGACACTGATTTGACATTTTGAATTGGATATATTACAGGCATCTCAAACTCAAACATATTCAAAATAAAATTATCTTTCACTGGTGGCTCCATGAATTGAAAGCCAGGCATAGAGATGGGAGGTGCTAGGTTCAAATGTGGCCTTAGACATTTCCTAGTTATGACCTTGAACAAGTCACTTAACTTCCATTGCCTGCCCTTACAGTTCTTCTACCTTGGAACAAAAACACAGTATTGATTATAAGACAAAAGATAAGAGTTTTAAAAAGAAAATAATATGTCTACACAAGCAAACATGACCTTCATACTTATTTCTGAACTCTTTGTAGGCAAACTTCTCACACCACCACTCAACTTTTTGTATAGTGAGCAACATTTTTTTTTTATTCCTTATTTTCTGTCTTAGAATCAATACTGTATATTGGTTCCAAGGAAGAATGGTAAGGGCTATATAATTGGGGGTCAGTGACTTACCCATGGTCACAGCTAGGAAATACCTGAAGACGGATTTGAACCCAGGGCCTCATGTCTTTAGGCCTAATTCTCAGTCCACTGAACCACCTCAATACTCCATGGTCAATATAAT
Source organism: Gracilinanus agilis (assembly GCF_016433145.1). Lineage (NCBI taxonomy): Eukaryota > Metazoa > Chordata > Mammalia > Didelphimorphia > Didelphidae > Gracilinanus > Gracilinanus agilis. The sequence goes on along the minus strand of NC_058136.1, from coordinate 1,086,888 downwards.
TTTTTTGGGGGGGGAGGGGTGGAGATGGAGAGGGGGAGTTGTTTAAATTGCAAAAGAAAAAAATGATTTGCTTTTCTAAAGGGGTCAGGCCACACAGGGCCAGGATTAATGGAGCTGAGTGACAGGGATGGGGTGGGGGGAGGATGTAAAGCAAAAAAAATAAAAAAAAGAAGCCCCATGCTCTTGGAGGTCCGTTCAAAGAGAAGCTAGAACTCGTTCAAAGTTACCACGTTTAAATCAACAACCAAACAAAGTAGAACTTCATGATCGAGTCCCTTTTTTCCGGACAGCTGTTGTGTAAAGTGAAATGCACCTTTTTTTTTTTTTTTTTTTTTTTTTAAACTCTTACCCTTCCATCTTGGAGTCAATACAGTGTATTGGCTCCAAGGCAGAAGAGTGATAAGGGTAGGCAAATATAAAATAACCTAAACCAGCCCACCCAACATCATGAAGTTTTCTACCCTCCAGCCCAGGTGTTCTTAAACCCTTTTATCGTATAAGATAGTCTTGGTGGAATCTATCCGAACTCCTACTCATAATATTGTTGAAGGAAATGCTCCATTTCACTTAAGTGGTTAGTGAAAATAGAAATAAATCCCCCTCCCCTCCGAGTTCAAGGACTCCTCAAAATATCTCCCCTGAAGCCCCGTTAAGAATTCTGTTCATTCAATAAATAAACTTAATTTAAAAAAAGAATCCTGTTCATTAACTCATCTCACTGCGAGATGGGGAAGCCCTTTATGTAGTTAATGCGACTGCAGAGACCAGGACACCACAGAAGTCGCTGGTGACACAGAAACTCTCTGACAAATTGGTGTTTAATAGATCACATTCTGCATACATTACCTGAAGCCATGTTGAGCACAATGTTTGGATCCTTGGTGTGGTGTTTTTCATTCAATGCCTTCTCCTAGGGCTTCCATTGCTATTGAGCTAGGGCTGGGTTGGGTGGGCTCCAGGCAAGACCACTCCTGGGAGAGAGAGAAGGCCAGTGTTAGTCAGCCAGGACTCATGGTCAATATAATTTTGTAGAATTCTGTTCTGACCCTTTTTGTTCTTTCCATTGGATGGCATAGTGGATTTACTTGTAGATGGGAAGTCTTGGATTAATGGATTAAGGGTCACACAATAAAAGCCTGAGTTCAAATCCTACCTCTGAACCCTTATTGTCATAGCCTCTGAGCCTGAGATTTCTTACCTTGAAAATAAGAAAGTAAATTCAAGTACCCCACAGGATTATGAGGAACCAATGTTAAACATTTGACAAACCTTAAGGATATAAATGTTAGCTGATATTGTAGTCATTGTATTGTTTTCATGAATTCATATAAGCCTTTCTGTGCTCTGTATTCATCATGTTTGTTGTTTCTTACAGTACAGTAATATTCCACTCTATTCATCTTCCTCAATTTTGCCGCTTACCAATTGATGGGTAGCTACTTCACTTTCAATTCTTTGTCACAAAAAATACTACTCTGTATTTTTGATGTATATGGATGGTACAGTGGTTAGAGTCATGAAAACTTGATTTGAGAACACTTAATAGTTATATGACCCTAGGAAAATCTCTTTCTCTTATTTGCTTCAGTTTTCTTAACTGTAAAATGGGGCTGCTGCTGCTGGTGATGATGATGATGATGATATGTACCTTAGAGGGTTGTTGTGAGGATCAAATTAGATATTTGTAAAAAATCACTTAGCACAGTGCTTGGCACATAGTAGGCGCTTTATGAATGTTTATTTTCTTCCTTTCCCCTCCACTTTTCTTTTTGTTTCATTTTGGGGGTATATTTCTAGCAGAGCAATTTTATGAACATTTTATATTTTATTCACTTTATTTGCATAATTCCAAGTTCCTTTTCAGAATCAGAGTACCAATTCATAGTTCCACCAACAGTGTCTACCTTTCCATTTTTTAATTATTCCTGTCAAGTTGTTGGATATGAAGTTAAATCTCAGTGTTGTTTTTATTTGTGTTTCTCTTATTAGTGATACCAATAAACTTATAATTACTAAGATTTATTGACCTTTCCGCAATCCTTATCCTTTTTGATTTCTTGGCAACTTTTAATGTGTTTACCCCTTTCTCTTTCTGGATACTCTGAATACTCTCTCTTACAGGTTCAATTTCTTGTTCTCCATGTTTGATTATGCTGTGTCCCATTCCTTTTGCATAGTTTTGTATGCCTTGGGTTTGTGTGTTGGTTTGTCTTCTTTCTTTACATTTTCTCTTTAGTGATCTCATTTCTTGCAGGTTCAGTTTACTGTCTTTCACCTGATAATTTCCTGACAATCTCTAGTTCTCCTCTCATGAGTTAATCTCTAGTATTTCTTTATCATCATCTGTTGGACATATTCCATAAACATTTTATACTTACAACTTAAAATAGAATTTATTATTTTTTCCCTTACAACTTACTGAGCTTTCCAACTTAACCCATTTCTATTGAGGGTACCACTGTTAACCTGAGACTTAACTTTGATTCATTTCTTTCTCCCTTCCTCCATTTAGTTAATTGCTAACTTACCTACCTTTGCCAGTTTATTGTACTTCTTTTCTGGTACTTTATGTTCCAGCCAAACTGGCTTTTTATCTGTTCTCCAACAAACATGGTATTCTACCTATCTCAGTGCCTTGGACAGGTTGTCCTCATGACTTAGCACAGTCCCCTGTTTTAGGATGTACTTAATATGTGCTTTTTCACTTACATTATTTCTTTCATCTTTCCCTCTTACTTTAAGACTTAACTCAGTTATGACGTCCTCAAAGCCTTTCCCATTTTTTCTCCACTCAAGTTGCTTTTCAATATCATGTAAGCTCTTTAGGGGCAAGGACTGTTTTTTTTTTGGTTATTGTTTTTTTAATCTTTCATCCCCAGTACTGCCAAATACAATGCCTTCCTCTTTGGTGTTTTGCATTCTATTTGGCCTTTGCTTAGATCCTTGAATGGCACTTTAATAATAATAGCTACCATAATAAAACCTACTTTGTGCTAAGTGTTTTGCAAATATCTCATTTAAGCCTCCCAATAACCTTGGAAGGTAGGTGCTGTTATTATCTCCATTTTATAGGTGAGGAAAACTGAAGCAAAAAGTAACTAAAAGACTTGCCCATAGTCACACTGTTAGTTAGTGCCTGAGGGCAGATCAGAACTTAGGTTTTCCTGACTCCAAGCCCTGTCTTCTATTATTGTACCTGGATACATATTTATACTTCCTTTATGTTCTTATTCTTTTCTGTTCCACCCTGAACCATACTTAGTTTGTAGTATTGAATATTTGTATGTGTAGTAATTTTCTCCCTCACATTGCAAGCTCCAGGAGTTCAGTGACTCCTTTAATTGTCTTTGTTTTTCTCAGAGGGCCAAATGTATAGTTTAATAAATGGTTGTTGATTCATCTGGGCTAAAGGTACTAAAGCAATGGTTAGGAGTCAAATATCAGTTGTTTCAGAATTGGTTGCTTTTAAACCAAGAACTTGTAGCCATAATCTACTTGCTTAGTGGAGTTTAATTTTTCAGGTCTCTATTCCTCCTTTGGCTATCAACAGCAGCTTTGACAGATCTAGTACTTAGAATGTCAAGATTTTGAATTATTTTGTTAGTAACTGCTCTTTTGATGGAGGGTACAGAGAAAATGCCAAATAATTCAAATTGAGGATTTTCAAGGTCACCATCAAAAATATGACCTGTAAATAGTGAATTTTTCATTACAGGGGTCACCTATACAGTCTACATTTACTCAAAAGCTATTTTGGTCCTGACTTCTTATTTTTAAAAAGTGTCTGCTAGCATCCTTTCTGCACATAGTGGTAATTTATTCTTTAACCCTAGCTCATGTAGCTCTAAATAAGTTGGCATTTTATCAAGCAGTTGATATCCAGTGTGAAGGGTATCACTTAAAATAAATAAGAAATGAAGTGCATTTCTGACTTGCTTTCCTGATTAATTTGGATCTGAATAACCTCTCTGTTTTTCAAATTGGTGATGAAACTTTGGAAACCATCATGTAACACCGTAAATTTAAGAAATTTCTACTGGGTTAGTCTGCCCTTAATATTACTTATATTGATCCCTTATTTAGTGTGATACATTTTAATCCTCCTTTGAGTATGCAGGTGGCTGGAAGTTAAGGAGGAAAGTTTTTATTTATTTATATGCTTTTAAGGCATGATTTTTAGACTGTGGTAAATCTATACTGGCTGACAGAGTTGTTACTCTTTGGGTTGAGGATCTTACCAAATAATCAACCAATATTTGTTATAATATATTCTGCCCTATAATACAAAAAATGTTACAAAGTGGGAATTGTATTTGTATGAAAAAAAAGCAAATTAAAAATGGGAGAGTTGTACTAGATCGGAGGTCTTAGACACTCAGTGATATCCACAAACACTCTCCAGTGAGCTTGAACTAGATTAAAATGTAATTAAGAAATAGTTAACAAAATAAGTAAAAAGATAATAAAATAGACAATATGTGGTTTTCTAAGTTAATGTGCAACCCACAGTGATTCTTATGCTTTGGTGGCCCAGTTCCTATTTGAGTTTAATACCCCTGGACAAGATGACATCTACAAATAATATAAATCAATGATCTGTTGCTTTGTTTATCCTAGAATTGTGCCCCTAAAATCAAGTAAACTTGGAGAAACTTTGAAACTAACTAGTCCATCTTATCCAAGATATAAATAACTGATAAGTCATAATTGAGCTTGCACTCAAAAACTTCTAGTGAGGGGGGCAGCTGGGTAGCTGAGTGGATTGAGAGCTAGGCCTAGAGATGGGAGGTTCTAGGTTCAAATCTGGCCTCAGACACTTCCCAGCTGTGAGACCCTGGGCAAGTCACTTGACCCCCATTGCCTAGCCCTTACCACTCTTCTGCCTTGGAGCTAATACACAGTATTGACTCCAGCACGGAAGGTAAGGGTTTAAAAAAAAAACAACAAAAAAACTTCCAGTGAGGGGGAACTCATTCTCCCCATATACCTTATTCCTTCTTTGGACAGTTCTGATTATTAGGAATTGTATGTGGAAGTTGAGCTAACTCTGGTGGTAGAGCTGAGCTATAATTATTCTTACTACTCATCTATCTTAATTTCCAATTACTGTCATTAAAATGTTTATTAAGTGAGACTAATAAGGACATCTTTAGCTAGTTAGAACATCTACAATAGGCAGATTTATTGCTTAGGATCTTTTTTCCTTTCAATATATCTTTATATTTGTGAGAGATGAGTATTTTTCTTTTGCATTGGTGCCTGGAATCATAAAAATAGTTGGAGGAATTATATAGTATTTGAAATGTTTCAAATGTGTATAATTATACATCTTTGTATAATTGTCGAAGAAGGTTGATTTTTTTTTTTTAATCTAGATGTAGACTAACTGACACACTGGAGCATACATCATAATTGAACACTTAAAATTAATATGTGGTTTGCATTAGTGGTTGGGGCACTTTGGACAAACAGAAAATCATTGGTTACACAGGATTTAAAGTTTTGAGGAATATCCATATAGGTAATTGCAGTGTATGTTATTAGAATAGTCTCTATTGCCTTTCTCACCCAACCCAAACAAAATAACCTTATAGAAAAATTTAAATCCCAAATATAAATAACTTGTGACCCTGAATCAGGCACTTTCCCTCTCTGATCCTTAGTTTTTTTCTTTTGTAGAATGAAAGATTTGGGCTATCCAAGCTGTCTTTAAAATTTTGTGATCCTAGGAATTCTAAGAAATCCTATGTACTTAAGAGAGAAGTGTAACCTTTTTATTTTTCTTAATTTTTTTAGTTTAAACATTTATTAATATTTATTTTTTAGAAAAGTTAACATGGTTACATAATTCATGCTCTCACTTTCCCCTTCACCCCCCAGAACTCCCCCCTCCCCCCCCCAGCTGATGCGTATTTCCACTGGTTAGTGTAACCTTTTTTGAACCGAAACATAAGTCATTTTAGAAACCTTGAAATCTTCCATTAGATTTAGGCCACAGTGATGAAGGTGGTATTTTTATTTCTGTAGAAAATAGTTTGAGTTTTTAATGACTAATAGTAGATTTTTGATATTTTGGAACAACTTAATACCATTTTTAACTTTGGCAAAATAAGAACTATATGCCTTTCATTGATCACATTGGAAAGACAGTTTTTCGAGTAGTTGAATTTTTTCACATATTTCAGACTTAAAAATGCCTCGGAGGAAGAAGAAAGTTGCAGAAGCTACTGATCCTGAGAGACTGGAGGAGGAAAACGAAGAAATCCTCAAAGTAAAGAAGATGGAAAACTTATTCATTGTCATCTCTGATAGTGATGAGGTAAGTAAGGTAGAACTCTTAACCACTCAAAGATAATGTGGTATAGTGACTGGATTTATAATCAGAAGACCTGTTTCTGATCTAGTCTCTGTGATTTACCACTTCTGTAATACATTACTTAAGTTTTCTAAACCTCATTTCCCTTATTAACTTATAATATTAATTGGTGGTTGAATTAGATGATATTTTAAGTTGCTTCCATATTTTGCAGTTAGGATTTATAAAATTGGCCCTACTTATCCTTGGGTGCAAATTGTCTTTGTCAGTTTCTTTTTTTTTTTTTTAAACCCTTATCTTGCATCTTAGGATTAATTCTGTGATTCCAAGGCAGAAGAATGGTAAGGGCTAGGTAGGTATTGGGGGTTAAGTGACTTGCCCAGGGTCACACAGCTAGGACGTGTTTGAGGCCAAATTTGAACCTAGGACCTCCCATCTCTAGGCCTGGTTCTCAATCCACTGAGTCACCCAGCTGCCCCCTGATAGTTTCTTAATGTTCCTTGCTGGTGCCCCTCCCCCCCCCTCAATATTATGGTATAGTTGCTAGAAGGCTTGATTCAGGGCCAGAACAATCTGAGTTTATAAAAATTCTCCTGGCACATATTGTTTACACTCTGCACAATTCTATATGACTTTCTAAGTTGCAGAATAAATTGCCAGTTTTCATTGGTAGGAGTTTCTTTACCAAATGATCACAACTCCAAAATAAAATTTGTTTTGATAAGCTTAATGAAGCCTAATAAAAAATTCCTGAAAATGTCTTCCCTGAAAACATTTAAGGAAAATCACCTAATAATGATTGCTATTGATGATGCATTCAATTCAACAAATGTTTGCTACTTTCCACTCTTGTAGTTTACTTTGTTTTTAAAAATAAGTTTTAATGAGTCTTCTATTTCTTATATAATATCATCATACCCTAAGTATCCTTCCCCTTTGTCATCCTACAGAACAAATATTATTTGTTAAATAGGGAAAAAAATCAGCACAACTGATCAATACATTAAGAAAAGCCAAAAAAACATGTAGTATATAACAGCTATGTGCTCCCACCTTCCAAAAGGAATGTGTTAGAGGTATCCTCATATATCTTCATTTGACTCTTTGATTGTTAAAATTTTGTTATCTTCACTTTTGAGTTTTTGTTGTATAGTTTTTTCCATTTATATTGTTGTAGTTATTGTGTATATTGTTTCCTTGGCTCTGCTTACTTCATGTAGGTCTTTGTCATTCTTCTGTGTAGTTATCACACATGTCATTTTGCACAGTAGTTTTTCATCACATCCACATACTATAATTTTATCTATTCCCAGTTGATTGACATCTTTGTTTACAGATTTTTGCCATTACATGAGTGCCGCCATAACTATATATTGGTGTATCGGGGATTTTCTTATCAGATGCTTCTTTGGGGTATAAATTCCATATTGGAATTTGGGTCAGAGGTTATGGGCATTTGAGTCACTTTATTTGCATAATACTAAATTGCTTTCCAAGATGGTTGTACAAATTCACAGTTCCATCAACAATGTATCAATTTTTCTGTTTTCCCACAATCCCTCTGACATTAACTTTTTCCATCATTTGTCCTCTGCCAGTTTTGGTGTGTGAACTTTTCAATGTTGGTCTAGTTTGCTTTTTTCTTATTATTAGTTATTTGGAATATTCTTTCAGTAGTTATGAATATTTTATAATTCTTTTTTTGGAAAACTTAAACTTTTGCTACTTTTCTATTGAATGGCTATTAGTCATATGTTTGTATATGCATGTATATATAAATACGCATCTACACATATCTATGTATTGCTTCTCTTGAATGGATAGTGAATATTTTTTCAGAGAAACTTGGAACAAAGTCTTTTTTCCCCATTGGATCTCTTTAATTAATTAATTCACTAATATCGTCCGGGCAAAAGCTTTTCAGTTTTATGTAATTAGTTACCTATTTTATCTTTTGTAATTGTCTCCATTCCTCATTTGGTTAAGAATATCTTTTCTTTCTCTTTAAAAAAAATTTTTAATGACAAATTTCTGCATGAGTTTTCCAAAGTTATATGATCTAAATTGTCTCCCTTCTTCCCCTCCTCCTGGAGCTGGCAAGCAATTCAGTCTGGGTTTTATACATGTATTATAATACAAAACATGTTTCCATATTATTTTTATAAGTGAATAATCTTATAAAACCCTAAAACATATACCCAAAAGTGATAAATCATATACTTCTATTTGTATTCTTTCTCTTAACAGTTTTTTCTCTGAAGGTGGATAGAATTCTTCTTCATAAGTCCCTCAGAATTGTTCTGAATCATTGAATTGCTGTTAGTAACAAAGTGTGTCACCTTTAATCATTTCATAATATTGCTGTTACTGTGTACAATGTTTTCCTGGTTCTGCTTATTTCATTTGCAACAGTTTATGTAGGTCTTTCCAATTCTTTTCTGAAGTCATCCTGTTCGACATTCCTTATAGCACAAAAGTATTCCATTACCGTTATATTTGTTCAGCCATTCCCCAATTGAGGGGCATCTCTTTAGTTTCCAGTTCTTTTGCCACCACAAAGAGAGCAGCTATAAATATTTTTGTGCAAACGGATCCTTTCCCATTTTTTTTTATCTCTGTGGGATACAGACCTATTAGTGATATTCCTGAATCAAAGAGTATGCATTCTTTTATATTCCTTTGGGCATGATTCCAAATTACTCTCCAGAATGGTTGGATTAGTTCACAATTCCTCCAGCAATGCATTAGTACCTCAATTTTGCCACATCCTCTTCAACATTTATCACTTTCTTTTACTGTCATATTGGCCAATCTGATAGGTGTGAAGTAGCACCTCAGAATTTTTTAAATTTGCAATTTTGTAATCAAGTGGGATTTAGAACATTTTTATATGATTATTGATAGCTTTGATTTCTACATCTAAAAATTGCTTGTTTATATACTTTGACCATTTGCCAATTGGGGAATGACTTGGATTTTTATAAATTTGACTTAGTTCTTTATATATTTGAGAAATGAGACTTTTGTCAGAGAAATTTGTTATAAAATTTTTTTCCCCATTTGTTGCTTCCCTTCTAATCTTGGTTGTATTGGTTTTATTTGTACAAAACCTTTTAAATTTAAAAATCCAAGTTATTCATTTTATATTTTGTAATGTTCTCTATTTCTTTTTTGGTCATAAATTCTTCTCCATATATCTGACAGGTAAATTATTTTATGGTATCCTAATTTTCTTGTAATTCTTTAAATCATATACCCATTTTGATCCTATCTTCGTATAGCCTGTGAGATAATGATCTAAACCTAATTTTTGTCACACTGTTTTCCAATTTTCCCAGCAGTTTTTGTCAGATAGTGAATTCTTATTCCAAAATCTGGGACCTTTGAGTTTATCAAACCCTAGATTGTTGAGGTAAGAATTAATCTCTTAGAAAAAATTATCATTAATTTTTAATTTTAATTAATTTAATTTATAATATTTTTCCATGGTTACGTGATTCATGTTCTTTCCCTGTCCTCCTCTCTCCCCCCTCCCATAGCCAACTAGCATTTCCATTGGGTTTTACATGTATCATTGATCAAGACCTATTTCCATATTATTAATATTTGTGATAGAGTGATCGTTTAGAGTCTACATCCCCAATCATATCCCCATCAAACTATGTGATCAAGCAAATGTTTTTCTTCTGTGTTTCTATTCCCACAGTTTTTTCTCTGGTTATGGGTAGTGTTCTTTCTTAGAAGTCCTTCAGAATTGTCCTGGATCATTGCATTGCTGCTAGTAGAGAAGTCCATTACATTCGATTGTACCACAGTGTATCAGTCTCTGTGTACAATGTTCTCCTGGTTCTGCTCCTTTCACTCTGTATCAATTCCTGGAGGTCATTCCAGTTCACATGGAATTCCTCTCTTTCTTTATTCCTTTTAGCACAATAATATTCTATCACCATGAGATACCACAATTTGTTCAGCCATTCTCCAATCGACAGATACCCCCCTCATTTTCCAGTATTTTGCCACCACAAAGAGCATGTCTATAAATATTTTTGTATATGTATTTTCCCCTATTATCTCTTTGAGGTACAAACCTAGCAGTGGTATGGCGGGATCAAAGGGCAGGCAGTCTTTTAAAGCCCTTTGGGCATAATTCCAAATTGCCTTCCAGAATAGTTGGATCAATTCACAACTCTACCAGCAATGCATTAGTATCTCAATTTTGCCACATCTCTTCCAACACTTATTACTTTCCTTTGCTGTCATATGAGCCAATCTGCTAGGTGTGAGGTGGTACCTCAGAATTGTTTTGATTTGCATTCCTCTAATTTTTAAGAGATTTAGAACACTTTTTCATGTGCTTATTGATAATTTTGGTTTCTTTATCTGAAAACTGCCTATTCATGTCCCTTGACCATTTATCAGTTAGGGAATGGCTTGATTTTTTTTGTACAATTCACATTTGGTTTCTTATAAATTTGAGTAATTAAATCTTTGTCCGAAGTTTTTCTGTTTTTCTTCTTTTTTTTTTTAAACCCATACCTTCTTCTGTCTTGGCTCCAAGGCAGAAGGGTAGGCAATGGGGGTCAAGTGACTTGCCCAGGGTCACAGCTGGGAAGTGTCTGAGGCCAGATTTGAACCTAGGACCTCCTGTCTCTAGGCCTGGCTCTCAATCCACTGAGCTACCCAGCTGCCCCCAGAGTTTTTTCTTATAAAGATTTTTTTCCCAATTTGTTGCTTCCCTTCTAATTTTGGTTGCATTGGTTTTGTTTGTACAAAACCTTTTTAATTTAATGTAATCAAAATCATTCATTTTTCATTTTGTAATATTCTCTATCTCTTGCTTGGGCTTAAATCCTTTCCTTTCTCATAGATTTGACAGGTATACTATTCTATGTTCACCTAATTTACATATAGTTTCCTTCTTTATATTTAAGTCATTTTTACCCATTCTCTTAGAAAAAATTATAACAAAGTTTATTTGGAAGAATAAAAGATCAAGAATATCAAGGGAAATAATGGAAAAAAATGTGAAGGATGGGGGCCTAGCAATACCAGATTTTTTTTTTTGACAAGAGAATATTTATTAAATTTATTTAAAGGTCCCCACATAAATAGGATACAATGGTAATACAAGAAACAGAAAAAGTAAAAAAAAAGTTGATTAATGATTAAAAATGATTATATGATAAAAATGATTAAAAGATAATGATTAAAAGTGATTAAAAAATAAAGGTCCCCACATCTAATTTCCTTTTGTCATTGTGTATATAACCAAGTTTATATGTTGTGGTCAAGTTGTTTCAATTGTGTTTGACTCTTAGTGATTCCATTTGAGGATTTCTTGGCAGATACTGTATAAACAAATTAGTTTCTCATATCCTTTAAGGCTCATTTTATGGATGAGGAATTCAAATAAACTGGGTTAAGTGACTTATCTAGGGTCATACAACTAGTAAGTACCTGAGGCCAGATTTTTTTTTTTTAAAAGTAATGCAACCTGAATGAGTATTAATTTTCTGTATTTGTGTTTCTGCCTCTCTCTAGAGGACACACTGCTCTTTTTTCTTTTTTTTTAACATTTAATAATATTTATTTTTTAGAAAAGTTAACCTGGTTACATGATTTGTGCTCTCACCTTCCCCTTCACCCCCCGACCTTTCCCCCCCATAGCTGATGCACATTTCCACTGGTTTTAACATGTGTCATTGATCAAGACCTATTTCCAAATTGTTGATAGTTGCATTGGTGTGGTAACTTTGAGTCTACATCCCCAATCATGTCTACCTTGACTCATGTGTTCAAGCAGTTGCCTTTCCTCTGTGCTTCCGCTCCTGCAGTCTTTCTTCTGAATGTGGGTAGCATTCTTTACCATAAGTCCCTCAGAATTGTCCTGGGTCATTGCATTGCTGTTAGTACAGAAGTCCATTACATTCTATTTTACCACAGTATATCAGTCTCTGTATACAGGGTTCTTCTGGCTCTGCTCCTTTCACTCTGCATCAATTCCTGGAGGTCGTTCCAATTCACATGGAATTCCTCCAGTTTATTATTCCTTTTAGCACAATAGTATTCCATCACCAGCATATACCACAATTTGTTCAGCCATTCCCCAATTGAAGGGCATACCCTTGCTTTCCAATTTTTTGCCATCACAAAGAGCGCAGCTATTAGTCCTTCCATACCAAGTTCAAAGCGCCAACCCCCTCCACAGGATGTTACCATCATATTTAAAAGATAGCATCTTTCGTCACTTCTTGCGTCCACCTCCAATTTCAAGTGGACAAATGACAGCCTCAACACTGTTTTGGACTGCCCAAAGGGCAGTCCCTTGTTTTTGATTTGTCACTTACTATCATGTGTGGGTCACAGACCTCCCCCTCCCCACTTAATTCCAAGTTGGGTGGGGTGACATTATTCTTGGTGGCTAGAGTCTGAACAAATGAATGAGGGTGAACTAATTCCATTTACACATGAGCCACAGGTGGACATTGTAGGAAAATATATGTAAGGTAATGGGGTCACCAGGGATATTATAAATTAACTAAGGGGTTTGTGGGAACACACTCTGGGATGTAAGAGAGACTAAAACTGAACACTGAAGACTTGTACAGCTAAGTCACTCCCAACTGAAAAATAACAGCCAACTGTCACTCTGGCCAGAGGCCTTAAATTCAACTGACAAGGTAACAGGATGAAACTGGGTTTATTTAGGAACAAGTAAAGGAGGGATAGGAATGTCTACTCTTAAAACCTTAACTCCTAATAACAAAACCATAGGGACAGGGAAGGACTTATTCTACTACACTAATCTAAGTGATCTAAACTAACAGGGCCCAAGGAGCTGTAAATGGAGTCTCTGGGTTTCTGCCTCAAACCTGGAACCTGCCAGGCCTGAGTACAACTAGGGCTTTGTGGCTTTGGGCTTCTCACTGCAATCCACTGATGAACTCTGGATGCCAGGAGCTAAAGTTGTCTCAGGAACCAAGTAGAGAGGGTTTTACTTGAAGCACTGTCCTCCAGTTCTCAAACTTCTCCTCCTCTCTTGGCTCTGTAGATTTGTCCTTTTGCTAGATGCCACACTCAGGATCCCAGGGGAAAATAGGAAGCAGGGTGTCCTTTGCTCTGAGGTCTCCCAGGCTGGCAACAGTTTCTTGCCCACCACTAATGGAATCCGCACTCAGGGCACAGACACACTTCCTCCTCCTTCATTCCAACCTGGAATTCCCAGCTCCAGCTCCTTCCTGCTAGGTACAACTTAATTCCTAATAACTAGCTAATCTAATCTTACTCATAACAACATGGCCTAGAGCAGCTTTGGCAAAGAGATGTGGCAGACTTGTAGAGCTGGTACTCTGGGAGTTGCTTGTTTCCCCCCTTCTCAGTGTCTGAGGATAGATATTTTTTGCATGCTCTGCGTCTCTCTGTCCAGCAGCCCAAAGCAAGCACTTCCTCCGTCAGCTCTCTCTGGTAATGTGGGGACTCACAGACAGCTTGACTTTTCCCTCTGGGCACTCAATCTGGTGGGTGGGGGGGAGGTTTGCCAACTTTGGCCGATTGCTAAGATCCCAAGAAGCTGGGAATAACAGCACATTGTAGATGATCACATTTGCTTCCCAGTTATGATTGGCCACTAATTTTTTTCCTAAGAGCCTTAATTTAAAATGTAGGATCATAGGATTTAGAAGTGATTGGTACCTTAAGGATCATCTGTTTTAACTTCATTATTTTACACATGGGGACACTGATACTCACATTGGTGAAGTTAATTGCTCAAGGTCATACAGGTAGTAGATTGTAGAACCGATATTTGATCTGAGATCCTTTGAATAAAAATTTAGAATTCTTTTCACTCTCCTACATAAAATATTACCTATACACATGCATCTTTGTTAAAAAGTCTATTCTATTGTTAGATTACCCTTGTGAAAATTTTTGTAGGAGTATCTGTCATACTGCCAGAAGAAATTTACCCACATGGGTCACTAACCAGTTAGATTCTGTGTGAAAACAGTTCATGTGGCTAGTTGATGAATTGAATTTATTTATCTCTGTCTATTTCAATTTTCACATCTTCTATTTTAAGATCCTCAGCTGTCACTTTGAAGTATTCCTGTTGGATAAAAGCCTTTGCTTTCTTGAGATATTGAAAAACAGTCTCGGGCTGCCATAGTATTTCTTCAATCTTTTAGAAAACCATTTATTGAATCTTGCAGCTTTTTTTCTTTTTTAGCCTCTGTCTACATCTTTTTAAACGATGTTCTACAGTTCAGTTACTGCTATTTTGCTGAAAATTAAAATGAGTTCTTTCATAGTAATTGTCTTTCTCTTATTTAGACTTGTTATCCAAGTTTTAGGTTACCAAGACAAACTATTGATTTAATGTATGTTCTCTTTATTATCAGTTTCTTTACAGATAATAGTATTAAAAATTCTAACACTGAGAACATATATATTCCTAATTTTTCTATAAGTTAAATTTTAGTTCCTTCATTTAGTTCATTAGTCTTATTTTTCTTAAAAATCTGGGCAAATTCTTTAAACCAGTTATCTAATTTATATTTATTTTTCTCAACCTGCTGGCTGTTGCTTTTCTATAAAAAATATATCAGAATCTTATTAAGAATAAAAATAATTTACATGTTTATTTCAATAATAGCAATTCTTAAAAATTTAGTTTAAAACTATGACAATAGCTAAATTGTTAAAAATTCATTTTGTGGATATAATATTTCTTTTAGAGATTATCTTGAGTTTAGTGATTTTATTAAAAAGTTAATTTGTGGAATGATTCTAGAGACCATGAATTACTTATAGAAGAGATTGTATTTTAGAAACTGGGTCATACTAGAATAATTTTTCTTAAAGAGATTTCATATATGTCAGAATGTCCTCAATCTCATAACCTTGTTGAATATTCTCCTCCTGCTATGACTAAGCATATCTCCTTTTAATTGTTGAATTATTTTTGTATACATAGATCCTTTTTTATTCTCTTTGGAATTATGCCTAGTTGTGAATGGGAGCAAATGTATCAAAAGCTGCTATGTACAACTTAATGACTTTTTTTGGTATATTGCCAAATTGCTTACCAGACTGGTTGGACTAATTTTTCAGCTCAATTAGTAGTACAATATTATGCCTGTACAATTTCTCCAACATTTATCTTTTTCTATTTTTACCATTTTTGCCAAAATAATGAATATGAGGCAAAACCTCTGAATAGTTTTAATCTGTTTTTCTGTGGAAGCATTTTTATATAGTTGATGGTTTACCTTTTCTTCTTTTGAGAACTCTGCATTCCTATCCTTTGATTTTTTATGCATAGAGGAATGGCTCTTTTTCTAATATGTATTTTTAACAATTCCCTGAATATCCTGCATCTTGTACCTTGATTAAAGAGATTTACTACAAGGATATTTTCTCAGTTAACTCTCCCTTCTAACTTCATTGATTCTGTCTGTGCAAAAATTTTAATTTTATGCAATTAAAGCTGCCCATTTTATGTCCATTGATCCTAACCTTTGTAAGAGTTAAATTAATGCCCAGTACTTTTAAGTATTATTTTTTTAAGTTTATTATCTGACAAAATAAAACCATGTGACTAAGTTTTCTACCTGCTCAAAATGCCCACTGTACCAAAGCCAGCCAACAGAAAGGAAAAGAGAGCTAAACATGGAACTCCACCCAATTTATATCATGCCTACGTCAGCATGTAATGACAGTAAATGAGTAGGCTGCTGGGAATAGTAGTTTTGCTGGGGATTGTAATTTTTAGGGTAACAGAGTCAAATTATACAATCCCCTCTGAGATCCTTTGGAAGACTAGTCTCCCCAATGGATCTTATAAACATAACCAACTTATAAATTACAATAATTTGGGGATAAAAGGGAAAGAGAACAAAACCAATGATTGTTAGGCGCATTGACAAAAAGCTAATTGGGGGCATTAGAGTATATATGCAAAATAAATGTGTTGCAGCCCCTCACAGGTCAGTCAGTTATACTCCATGGTTCATTCTGGGACTTCTGAGGAGGTTTCTTTAGGCATCTCCATGGTGCCTTCTTCAAACAAATCATCTTCTAGATTCGAAGACTTATTGAGCTCTTTTCCTGAAATGTTTCTTTTTTTTTTTTTTAAGGTTTTCTTTTTAGTTTTATGACAGTCATACAATCCCTATAACATTATACAATTCCCCCCCCCCCCACACACACACACCCTCACCCCCAGGCGTTGTTGCAGTCCCTATGATAATTACACAATCCCCCCTGAGGAGGGTGTTGACCAACACTCAGATCCACTCAGGTAGCCACTGAAACTCATGGCTTTCAATTTTGGCTGAAATACTCCCTCTTGGGGGCCACTTAGGGGTACCATGCACCTTTGGAAAATTTTATAAGACTATAACCCATCACAGGGTAGCCAACCCCTTGGGTTTGCTCCCTCCTTTGGCATGGGACTGTAACAGCTCTAAAAGCATGTCTTTTATATGTCCCATCCATTGTACCGTGAAGACGAGGACTACAATATTGCTCCCTCCTTTGACATGAGACTGTAATGGTTCTAAAAGGCATGTCTTTCATATGTTTCATCCAGGATTTTTAATGTAGAGACGAGGAATAGTGCTGTAGCACTTTACTGCAGCTACTAAATGGACCTTTTTTTTGTTGCAAACAATTCAAAGGTACTTTTACAATGGAATCTTCTGCAGTTCAGTCATAGGGAAAAGGTACAAATAAAGTCAGTGCAACTGAATGTATAGCTGATAGCCAAAAACACAGTAGCTTAAAATGATTCAGTGTAACAGGAAGATATTAGATTAGAACCAATATATGAACTTAATAAACGAAATAAAATCTTAAAACAAGCAATCAGAAAACACAATATATGTGACAGGATACAGGCACTGAATTCAATAGTTCTTTTTTCCAATTCTGATAGATTTGAAAAAGCTTAAAATCCACCTCTAGACTCTAAGTTTCCTTCCCTTTCTCAGTATCATCATCCTTCTAGGTTCCTTTTGGTCACACCTCTGGGATGTCCCATAGCGAGAGAGAATTCTGAGCTGAACATAGTGTGGAGGAATCTCATATTGGATGTATTATAAAGAGTGGGCAGGCCAGAAGAGCAAGGGGGTATAGGAAGATGAATTTCTCCTCACAATCACAAGGACCAGTGCATCCAGGAACAGTAGGAAGAAAAGACATCCTAAAACTGGGAGCTGTTTGAGATAGGTAATGCTCTGCTCTTTCATAGAGTGAGCCAGGCTTACAATTCTACTTCATGTTTGGAAGAGTAATCTTCCTTCCCCTTTCCCCTAGGGGTAAAATGTCAGGGAGCAGCTTGCTTCCCCTGCCATGTGGACAGGGAGTTAAGAGAGATTGCCTAAGGGAAACACGTGTGTCCAAGGCAAGCACTCAGCTGTAGGCAATGTAAGGGGAAGGTGGATTTTATATTTTCCAAGCCTCTGGAGAGTGGCTCCAATCAGCAACAGGAGCAGGAGCAGCAGAAGCAGGCGGCTGGGACCACCTAGGGAGTTAGCAGAAGGAGGCAGGATCGCCAGCAACAGGTGGCTTCTCTAGGTGTCCTCTGAAGAGAATTCCTGGGGTTGGGGGTGGGGGCCATGGCAGGAGAAATGTGGTTTCTTTTCAAACTAATCTACTCAGAGAGAATTAAGGGTTTGTGAACCCCACTTCTGGTTGCCATAAATGTAAGAGTTAAATTAATGTTCAATACTTTAAGTATTATTTTTTAAAGTTTATTATCTGGCAAAATAGAACCACGTGACTTAAGTTTTCTACCTGCTCAAAATGCTTGCTTCACCAAAGCTGGCCGACAGGAAGGAAAAGATCGCTAGACACACCCAATTTATATCCTGTCTACTTCAGCACGTAATGACAGGAAGTGAGTAGGGTGCTGGAAATAGTTTTGCTGGGGATCATACTTTTTAGGGTAACAGATTCAAATTACACACCAACCCTTTTTGGTCAAGAATTCTTAACCTACCAAGAGGTGTGAAAAGGTATCTTCCTTTCTTCCAATTAGCTTACAATATGACTTTTTATATCTAGGTCATGTATCTCTTTATAGCTTATTGTGGTACATGTTGTGAGATAGGATTTCATCCTCTTTTCAAAGCTATACCTCATTGCTGGATCTACATGGTTAGGATTTTCTGGATGTTGTTCTCTAGGTCATAATAAAATCCCTGAGCAACAGAAGTGGAAGATTTCACAGTTTAAATCATGGCTACCCACAGTAGCCACAACCTTCTAGACAGCAAAATCTGAGTAATTGACAGCAGAGAATATTACCTTATCCTTGTGTTCTTTCTCTTTAGTGCTATAGAAACAGAAGTCTTCAGGATCAGTGTCCTATTCATAACTCATTGGTAGCTGAAATGGAGGAAAGCTCCTACTTTAACCATTGTCCTATCTTAAGTTTCAGTTGACTATTTTTTGCTCCCTGAGGGATACTGGCTTGCCCACTTAAGGAAGTGCTCTTTAGGGAACTAGGTGGCATTGAAAATTCATCACTAGCTGTAGGCACCCTGATCTTTTAAAAGGGGTAACATAGCCATGCCCTGTTCAGTACACTGGTTTGGGAACTTCCACAAAATTGGACTTCTTGAATTTGACACCTCCAGTTTTCTTTCCAGGTAATGTGAAACCCAGAATTTTCTCTATAAATTTTACATTGATCATATCTCTAAAGTGATTTGTGACCAGTCTTGTAAAGTGTGCTTGCCCTTGTGTATTTCCTATTGATTTTTCTCTTCTCATAAGGATTTCCTCTAGCTTTCTTCATACTCTTGGTAGGTCTTATGCCAAAAATTCCATAGATTCTCAGTATAATGACATGATGGGCGCTCACAGGTAGCTTTAGGCAGAGAACAGTCACTAAGAGATTAAAAAACTCCATTGATGTTGTTTTAAAAGCATTAATATTTATTTTTTAAATTTGCTTATGTTTATTTGTTTACTTTCTCTTGCTTTATTGATATAGCTAGTACAAGCAACCTTTCTACCTCACAGAAGATGTGGTAGCCCCCATGATCTAGAAAATCCACATAAAATTTTTTGGCCCTCCCTTCATATCAGATAAATTACTAAACTTTTAAAGATATCTCTAAATTTCTAGTCTTCATGTGTCATCTGTCAGCTTTTGTGTTCTTTTCACAAACTTAAACTTTTTATTTATTTTAACTTTAAAAAAGAAATTGAGTATATGGTATTAAAAGATAAAATGTTGCTATTTTACAATACTATACATATATTTTATGCATTTCTGAAATTTTTCTGTCATCTTCTGGTCTTCATGTGCCATCCGTGGCCTCTATAAAACTCCCTCAAAATGCCCATTTAATTTCATGTACTGACCTGTGATATATTGAAACTGTGATGGGGAAAGTTATGATATGGAAGGATTATCTGTATTTTTAGAACAATATCAAATAATTGTGGCAAGAATAGACATTCTTATTGTATTTCTCAACCTTCTGGAATGGCCATAAGAGTCTGTATCACAAATAATCCTAGCTCTTGCTTTTAGTTAGACACTATTATTTTAAGGAATGAATCATTTATTCCTATACTTTTGAAATATTTTTTAATTTGTTAAGTTTTTCTATATCTATTGTTATAATCATGTGAATATTATTGTTTTTGTTATTAATATGATCTGTTATATTTGTTGTTTTCCTAATATTGATTCAACCCTTTGTTCTTGGAAGAAATACAACTTAGTCATAATAATTTCTTTTCTAATATTTTGGTACCAATATTCATTAAAGATATTCATGTATAGTTTTCTTTTCCTGTTTTGTCTCTCTAATTTAAATATCTTTTTATCTTTTTAATTTATCTTTTTTAATTTTTAATTTATATTTATAAATAAAATAAGTTTAACAGGATCCTTTTCTCCTCACTTATTGAAATAATTGTGCTTTGAGTATTTGATAGAATTCACATATCAGTCCTTCTGGGTCTTGTGTTTTTTCTTTTAGGAGTTCCTTTTTTGCTAATTCAATTTTTTTCTATATTGTGTTATTTAACATTTCTATTTCTTGTTTTGTTAACCTGAGTTTTGTACACTTTTATAATTATCCTTTTAATTCACACTTTCATTTTGTGAGGCATATAATTGAGCAAAATAGTTGCCGATAACTTCCCTAATTTCCTTCTTACTTGTTTTAAGTTCCTCATAGTTTTTTAAAACTCCAGCTTTCCATCTTAGTATCAATTCTAAGACAGAAGAGCAGCAAGAGCTAGGGTTAAATGACTTGCCCAGGGT